>NC_051059.1:18150213-18450213 GCF_904848185.1 Acanthopagrus latus | reverse complement strand
CATCCTTCAGCTATGCTAATGGTGAGTAAAGTTTTATTTTTTCTCTTCTGACATTATGTTGCTGCTTTTTGCTGTTTTCTATAGACGCCTCTCTGCTCGCTATGGTATGTTTTGCCGGCATTGTCGCTGTCCATGGTGTTGACTCATTGAAGTGATGTGACGTTTTTTTTTTTGTTGTTTTTTTTTCTTCCTGTGATGTGCTGGAGCTCCATCTCTTGTTTTTGACAGTAATAGTTTGGTCTCAGTGGCTCTGAATACATTAAATATCCATTAATATGTATTTTAACGTGACCGTTAAACATCAGTCCTTTCCCAGGCAAAACAGCATCATTGAAAAAAGAACAACATGGAGCCTTGGAGGGATGGAAACAGATGAGAAACATGTAAAATAAGATGTCATATATGTGGGGATCTCGCTATTTTCATGGCAGTAATGCTGAATATTAAACATGTTGTACTTCTAAACAGCCGTGCAGCTGATGCAGTAAGGGGAAGCAGCAGCGTTTTGAAAGGATTTTCCCATTTCGGGATTATATGAAAATGCCTCACACGTGTTCTCACACAGAACATTATCCTCATTATCTTCAAAAGACAACACAACAGCCAGAAGAAGCTAATTAAGAAATCACTTGACTTTTTTGCTTTTGATCCCCGGCTGCACTTTTGATGCCGCGCTGTGGATCCTGACCTCTCATTTTGCTGAACTACGATAATGTTTAAGATACAGTTTTCGCCAGGGTTAATAAAATGTCACAGCACTTAGAATGGATGAGATTTGAAATGAATGGAGCGGCCGCCCTTGGATACAGGAGAGATATACTGTACTGTGCACCTCAGCTGCTTCAGTCCAGTATATGCGGCTTATTCAAAGGAGCAGCAAAAGCATTTTGATGCCTAAATTTAGTTGGGCATGATTATCATCAAAGCCATTCTGATACGGGCAACAAAAAAACAAGAGGCTGATTGCAGCAAAGGAGTTTTTGATACAGAAGTGAAAAAAAGCATCTTTTGGTGTCAAGCTGTCACAGAACAGCGCTGATTAATGTGTTACAAAAAAAAAAAAAAACGACACCCTCAGACTAAAATGTGGATACCGCCGCGGTTGTCACATGCAATGACAGTTTGGATCTAGAGGGAGCTATCATGAAAAGGATATTGTTGTTCACCTGACGGGGGAAATCTACTCGCCTAATAGATGATGTGATTAAATTTCCTAAAAGAAGACACATTCAATCAAGACATGCATTTCGAGGAAAAAAAAAAAAAAAAAAGGTTCCCCACTTCTCTGAAAACCGTCGAGCAGTATTCTGTCTCGTCAATAAGGTGGAGCAGCGTTTTGTAGGTATTAAATATTTAGAAGACGGTGGGGATAAGGGCGGACTACTCCGGATTCCTTTTATTTGTCTGCAAAAAGTCGTGATAACTCTAAAACACTCAGAGGCATTTTGCCTTCTTTACCCAGGGAAAGAATTGGACACTGGAGCGGAGAGGGTGCTTTAGCAGCAATTGTTTTTTGCTGATTGATTTAGATGAATTTACCCTGAAATGTAATGTAATTAGCTCACAAGGGTTTTTGCAGATTCATTGCCATAGTCAGGGCGTTCCCCCCTGTAGGGAGACTAACACTGCATCATTTACCACTTACTGTACCTGCGTTTTAAAGCAACTGAAATCAGATATTATAATGGTGCTGCTGTACGGGGAGGCCAAGGAGGTTTTTCAGACCGTCGCTGCAGAATTAAGGTGGTAATTACAGAGACAAATCACATGAGCTTATCCCAACTGTGGGAAAAGTAGAAAACCAATTTCTGAACACATTAAACTAACCCCAGTACACACGTTGCATGTAGATATCTCAGCCAGCTGTAAAATGCTGTTTGAAGACAGTCTACAGGATTAAAAGACGGTAAAGGTGCCACAGTGTTCTGCTAGTTTTATGCCTGAATCATATGTTAGTATTATTACTCTAAAAGTGTCAGTTTTGTATATTTAGTAGAGATGCACCGATCGATCAGCCAGCGACGTTTACATTTAGGGCATTTAGCAGATGCCTTTATCCAGAGAGACTTACAATAATTCATGCATTCGTGCATTCATACATGCAGACCGGGGGAATGAAACCAGCGACCTTCCAAAAAAAAGACACTGGTTCCACCCGTGAGCCACAGCCACCTTGAGACAGGAATCAGCTGTTTTTCAGTGTGACAGGCCATGCAGACATGTCTGAATCTGTGCCGGTTACATTGACACACATGCTGCCTGTCTCCCCAACATGGCTGCCAGCCTGAACAGAAAGGGGAAAAAAGGAACAGTTTGTTTTATTTTAATGTCATTTACCTAATTCGCATGTATATGTGTATGTACTCACGCAAGACATGGAGTGGAGCAGAGACAAGGATGCAACTCGAGTTAGTCAGTACGACGAAGATTATCTTGTTAGATAGATCTGTTGCACCAGTTTGCTTTTGGGTAAATAAAACATTTTATTCGACGTCTGTGAGCCTCCACCTCACTCATCAACCAAGGGCAAGAGCTCAAAGGTTGAAAAGAACCAATACGTGATTCTTGTTGGTATCCAAAAACACAAAATAACAGGTTTTGAACCCCGTGTTTTAGAATGTTTGGTTAAATCCAGAGCAATTTCGCTGGTGAATTTGTTGAAAAAGTCCTAAAATCAAGTGTTAATCAGATGACACATTGGGTGTAAAACACAGTGCTCAAAGATTCGTACAAGACTGCAGGATTCCTCCCTTGAAATAGCATTAGCCCAAATTATACCACTCAATCATCACTTATGGGCCCCTGGCACTATATGTCAAAGTTTGTCACTTCGTGGAGCTGCAAAGACTCTGCGTTTTGGCAATATCTTTTCCTTGTGTTTTTCTATTACCCTCCACCAAGGTCGTAATGTTTTCAGTCCCATTTCTTTGTTAGTTTGTAAGCACCGTAACTAAAAAGCATATTAAGAAATTTCAGAGGCATTTTGTGATACATTTTGTGAAGAATTGTGTGGCCTTGAACACGTCTACAGTCTCTGAGTGCTTTTCTGGTTATTGCTGCTATTATTTTACAATCTCCTGGACACCAGTAGGCGTTTAGGTCTGCCACATAATCGTAAAAGTGCAAAAATCGATCCATATTATCATCTTTAAAATAGGCATTTAATATAAGATTTCCCATGGCACGTTTGTGCCTGAACATTTAAACAGTATGAAACACAAGGCTAATTTTCATTGGCTGGTAAAATGTTTGTGACAAGTTGAATTTCATTTACTTTGCTGCTGCAGTTTTTATTTTTTTGTCTTTGTCCTCTTCTACTTTTCTGACTTTAGATCAGGTGGACAGTGTGTTGCTGTTGGCTTAAATAGTATCTCTGTCTTAATGTGATTATCCCTGACAATGATAGAGAGTTTTACACATGCTGTCATTGTATTTAACTCCTAGTTTGTGTTAAATGGACATGTGATATTGTCTGATATTGATCGCAAATTGTTCTGTCACAAATTTGACATTATTGCCCAAAATATCTATATAATGAAGAAACTTGAGAATATGCCCCCACAAACTGAAGAACAGAACAGAATCAGACACCAAAGAATTACTGTAAGTAGGTCACAGGCAGGTGGAGATCAAGTTTCCTTTGGTAGTGTTAGAACCTAATTGTGTAGCACATCCGATGTGTCATCACGGATGAAAGGAATTCTGCTGATTGGAAGGTAACACACAATAACTGGCAAGAAACATTTCATGGCCACACCGCTGTGGCTCGAGTTCTATTTGTTAGCACACTGGACCCATGACAGATTTGGTACGTCAAAGAAGAAGTAACTTGTCAACATAAACACAATGTTTACCCTGCAGCAGCTGTGAACACACAACATTTACCAAGTGGAGCAGCTTTTAAGAGGACGTGATACTGTAGAGCACATATCACTCACTACGACTGCATACAAAGAGAAATTTGGTAATATATGTGTGACCTGTTCAATTTGCAGCCCTTGGGCCGAAAGATGCCCTCTAACAACCTCAATCCAGCCCTTTGATCCTTTTATAAGTAGGCTATTCATTAGTTATGTGAGTTGTTAGGCACAGAAATACATTGACTTCATTTAAGTTTGAATGCAGGCTGTTTAAGCAGAGCGAATTTAGATGTGTTAAATTTAACATTGCTACTACACTAACATTTAAAAGGTCCATTGTTTTTTCCCTGTTCTTTGGTATACGTGAGGTTTCTCTTTCCATTTTGAGAAACCGTGAAGAAAAAATAAAAAGGTGCATTGTTTTACATTTCCAGATTTCCAGGTCAGACACAGGAAATGAAAAATTCTGGCCTTTTGGCACTTCACTTTTTTCAAATCTGGCCCTTCTTAAGAAGAAGGTGAATAAGCATGATAAATGCTTTACCCTGACACAATGGCACAGTCTGGAAAAAAATGGAGGTAATGTTTGATGACATCCTCCTGTGAGGAAACTGCATGCTCCAACTGAGTTTGGGCTGTTTTGTGTAGTTATCCCCATAATAGCCTGCCGGTGCAGGGAAGGTTCCAGTGACTCTGCTGGTAGCATTCTGCAAAATAAAACAAAAGAAAACAAAACATTCCATTCAATCAATCCTCTGATTCACTGATTCACATGATTGGCACGGTACCTGTCCAGGACCTCAGCTGATAGACCTCTGTTTTTACGCTGTTGTGATTTGCTTCAGCCCGGCCTGTAGCTGGTTACCAGCCTGTCACAGTTGGGAACCAACTCTGCTGTGTGGAATGCAGGAAGATGCCTTAGTAACAATGCATAAACAGCAACTGGCAGCAAACGCAACACACAGCCTCTCAGTAACTATTATGCAGCAAAACTGAGCTTATCTACACACTTTATGGCTGAGGAAAGTGATAATAGCATGCACTTTTCTTTTTCACACACCGGGAGAGACTCACTTCCTAACACAAATCCACTGCACACACGCACGCACACACACACACAGACACACACACAGACACACATACGTAACCAGGATAACTCCACCAATTTTACACATTTAATTTTTTTTTTTTTTCAGGACTTGGGGCTACGACTGAATATCTGAAAAAAGTAGTTTAAAGCCTGTCGTGGCTGCAGAGGAAGCTGCATGTAATCTGATAAATCACCTCCAGTGATGTCACTCAGCGGCTAACTGGCAGTATTATTAATGGTGTTAAGAGGGTGATGTCTCTAGTTCTGCTGTATCAATTTTGATTATTGGATTTTAAACTGTCCATAATGAGTCCAGCAGTGTCACAGGAGTCCAACACTAGACCAGTGACCTGCAGCGCCTACGTTTTCCACAATGCAGCTGAACCACTGAGTGACATTTATCAGATTACATGCAGCTTCTTCTGGAGCCACAGAAGGCTTTATACTACTTTTTCCTCATAAAATTAAGTTGTACTCCCTAAGGCCTATAAACACACTTTAATGTAAACAATTGGGGAGACTTGGCTGGTAACACAAGTACAAGCAGATGCAGGTTAGACGCTATAAGCTTAGACATTATCGCCAATGTGCCATGACTGTAATACCGGCCTTTTGATGTTCCCACTTTGTACCATAACACACTCTTTTCTGGCCCCAGTGCCTTGACATAGCAGGCTGAGGTTTAAAGCGGTGAATGTGTGATTGAAAGGGGATAAGCAGATCTGTCCAAGGTGGTGTTTTGTCAGGATGTGAAGAGATTCACACCACACATTTCGAATTGGGATAGATATTTCTAAGGTCCTTGCTGAAACATAAAAAAAGACCTTTTTAGTCAATAGTGAATGAAGAGAGGTCATATAAATTGTAGAAAGCAGTTTTATAATCCTGATTGAAAAGCTTGGTATGGAAACAAAATTAAGTGCCTTCCCCTCTGACTTATGCTTAATTGACAGTTAAACTAATGTATAATGAAATATAATCTGGGCTCTGAGCAGACTGTTATGGTCAAAGTTGATATATATATATATATATATATATATATATATATATATATATATATATATATATATATATATATATATATATATATATATATATATATATATATGTATATATGTATATATATATGTATATGTATATATATATATATATATATATATGTATATATGTATATATATATGTATATGTATATGTATGTGTGTATGTGTATATGTATATGTATATATATATATGTATATATGTATATATGTATATATATATATATATATATATATATATATATATATATATATATATATATATATATATATATGTATATGTATATATATGTATATGTATATGTGTATATATATATATATATATATATGTATGTATATATATGTGAGTTTGGGCTGTATATATGTATATACACAGCTCGGAGAGCTCTGTCAATATGTCCAGGCTGGTTCTATCGTTTGAAGCATGGCACGCCATCTGCAAATACCTCAGTGAAATTCAAATGTGGTGAAATGCAGTTATCTTTTTATGGGGATTTAGATGGAGCTGTTTGGAGTTGGGTCTTCCTATTCATTTATTCTGTCACCATCGAGCCGCTCAGCTGTATTACTGAATTGATGCACTGTGACAGTCTTAAGCTATTTTTATCTCCTTTCGCCATCGTATTGAGAAATCACAGCTGATATACTGTAGAAAAGTCAGGGATTTCCAACCGACACCACCTGAACTTGATATAGCTCATAACACCGTCTAAGCCGGCGTATTGAGTTTTGTTCCTCTGTGACCTGTAGATCAAAGTAATGGACTATTGGAGGCTGTGCACTCCAAACTAAAGAGGCTTGAGCTACGGAGCAGTTTAATGGTTTTGGGCAGGTTCTTAATTATAGGACAGATTCCCCTGAGTGATTTCCTCTCTTATAGAGGAGCAAGGCAATTGTACATTTTCACACCTGATCAATACAATGAGGATGTTTAATAAAAGGTACATGAGCAGACTCCATCAAATCAATTAGCAGACAATTATTCCACCGACAGTGAGGCAATACATTAGTCTAATACGTCAGAAAGAAAGTTCTAGCAACACGCAGCCATCCACCAAAACTACTCACTCAGGAGTTGAACTTTTCAAAATTGATTCTCCGCTGACATAAGTGATATTGATATCACCTTTCCAATGCATTTGCTTTCTAATTCAATGATATGCATTATGTTGAGGAGCATATTATAATATATATTGATATTAAGAGGTCAGAGCTGTTTTTTCACCATGGAGTCCGTGTCCTCAACAAGCCGCTCTGGAAAAGGTCTGTCCTTGTCCCCTCCGCCTCTGTGGTCATCTTGCTCGAATGCTCCCGCCGATAATGGTCTGATGACTTTTTGTTCCAACAAGTTCAGCGGGTCAAGACGTGTCATCCATTTCACTAAGGTCAGAGCCGGTATTGATCGGTCCCTAAGTGTAGCTTCTTTTTCTCCCTTAGCAGGGATTTCTGTAGCAGTGTGAGAAAAATACTTCTCTCCCTACTTATCTGGGCCCACACGTCTTACATCCAGACGAGCTGTAAACACTGATACGCTACAGCAGAATGGGAGGAAAAGTGGAATTATTGAGAGCAAATATGTTTTGCAGCATGGTACCACAGTGAAATAACATTGACTACAGCCACTGGTGAATTGCTGAGAAGTTCTGTCTTTGGAGAAAACATATATTTCTTGTTAGTTTTGTTTACCCAACTTTTTATTTTGGATCTGTAGTTATGAGATCTGAAAAAAGTAGAAGTAGCACTAATTGTATAGAAACTATCCTTTTAACATCACAGTATGAATAATATTGCACTGAGATGTAATGAGAAAACAGAGCATTTTATAAATAAATGAGTAGTGAAATTGAAGCAAAACAATAAAGCCAAAGATTGATTGCATGGTGGCTGGACCCTGATATGTACTCTGTGAAATACAGACTTCTGACAATGAAAAAGACTTGGTAATGTCGCTGTTCAGTTGCTTCCACTGGTTATTATTTTTGGAAACTAAACTCTCGGCTAACACTCTGCCACGCTGTGCTATGGACGACTTCATGTTCCTTTCATCATTCTTTAATCATCACGTACACCATGTTTTGTGGCCCTTTTTTTGACTGCCCACTCACTTTCTCACACTGAAGGTGCACATTTTTCTACAACACACTGAATATTTTAGTTTTTAAGTGGAACTGCCCTCAAATCAAAGAGTGATCTTGTCTGGAGCGCTGAAGTGCCTCCTGTATGACCATGTCAGAACTGCTGCTTTTTTCTGTCCATTCAGTGTAGTGTGCTTTGAATCATTTTGCAAACGTTTCATCAGTCATGCATAATCTTTCTTTGATGCACACGGCCCCGGCGACAGAGAGGGATGTTAGCTTGGTTTTAATGCGAGATCACTGAGAGAGTGACAAGGTTTTTCTTCGCCTGCAGATAGCTCAGCCTTTCCAGCAGTCAATGGTTTCTGCACTGTTTTTGTTTTTTTTTCTTTACCACATCTTACAGTTTGTCTTTCTGGATCATATTTTTCACTGTTAAATAAGAAGAGACGTGAGTAAGACACATAAAAGCAAAGACATGTCTTCAAATGTCGATGCCATATTGCCTGAATCCATGTTTGCCTCCTGGATGTGTTTGATATGTAAAATTTGAGCACATCATTATGTAAAGCGAGAATTTCAGCGGGGAAGATGTGTTTTGCGCTCAGCGGTGAGCTAGCGGAGGCTGTCAGCTCACTCTGTGACTTTGAGAAGTTCTGCGAGACCTCATCCGGTCACGCTCAGGACTAGGCTGGACGTGAGCGATTTGAGGCAGTCAGAGATATCATCCATCAGCCACTTCACCTGGGTCTAATGGCTCGCCGCAGACAGGCATGTTTGTGCATGTGTGCATACCACATGCCCACCTACTCTTTTTTTATGTCAGAATATCAGCAGGCAGCACAGTGTCAGGGCTCACAAATGGATTTTCTAATCCACTTGTTTGCTGGAAGTTCTTTCAACCCCCGGTTTTGAAGCCCAGGCCAAAAATGTACTTAAACACAAGCATTCCTGTAGACTCCTGTCTGTCCGTCCAGCCCCCTCACCCCCTCTCCACAGGCTGTTATTGTGTGTTTTGACTGGCTAAAATGTTTCCACTGCAGAGAGAAAGAGATGCAGGCAGGAAAGGCGAAGGACATCAGGAAAGCTCAAATAATGAGATGTCAAGCAGGGCAGACCATAATTGTTAATTGCATTTATTCCTGTGCTTTTGGAATGCAGCCATGATGCTTTCAGGAATATAAAGTGGTGTCCTCAACATGTTCCGGGTTCAGCCTTTTTTTTAAATGGGTCTGAGTGATCAGTCCTGAAATTCAATAAGTAGTGCCTTATTCCAATCTACAGACATCTCATGCATGACCATATAAGGGTCCTACACAGATATTTAAAAGCATGACGGATATAGTCTCAACAACATTAAACCGAATGAAACACTGGCTTTGTGAAGACGACCCGCCAGTGTGCTATTAGTTGGCTCTGACATACACAAATGTGTTTCTCCATTAGATAAGTGTTTGAGCTGCATGGGTCACCAGGATAAGGCTTAATAGTTTGACGTGGTGTACAAACTTTTTAATGTCAGCTGGAAATCACTCCCAGCGTGTTTGCTTTGACTGGGGCCGTGTTTGCTTGTTCTGCTCTCTAATTGGCAGAGTAAATGACCTTTCCTCAACTTTTTACCTCAAGTTGAACTTCTGCCGCTGGGTCCCGTCGGCAGCAATGGTTACTTTTCACAGCGTCTGAAAATAATTACATATGTGCAGTGATTCCGACTGTTTAGACGGACGCCAAATGAAGTGAACTGTTTTGTAGTTAGGGATATTTTTTCAGCCGATAACCAGTAATTACTTGTTTCTCATCGCAGATACTGAAAATATATAGACTTGAATTTCTATAGCGCTTTTCCAGGCTATTGACTCAAAGCGCTTTACAGCACTTGTCGCATTCATCTATTTACATACACATTCATACCTTGGTGACAAAGGTTGCCATGCAAGGTTATATCGTATCCATGCATTTATGTATGATTAAAATACATGCGTATCTGTGGTCAAGAAAGGCTCAGATGTCAAGAGACTCTCACATTATTTAATACTCCACAAGGTCTTAGTTATGATTTTGATTATTAGTGGAATATTAGGTCCATGAGGAAGCAGCTTGTTATTCCCTCCTCCCCAGAATCGTAGGATAGTGTTTCCTGTGAGCACCGCCTGTACATCCTGCCAGCCCAGTCCCTTAATTGACTTCTAAAGAGAAACTGTCAATCATTTTGATTTTCTGTCACTCCAAACGCATTGTTGCAGTAACGACTCAGGAGAACTATAAATACGCCTCTGTTTGGAATCAGCAACTCTTCCTGTTTTTTTTTTTTTTCCACGCACACCCTCTGATGTTCATATACCTTCCCGGTTTTACTTGCCACCCCCAAACCATCTGCTGTCAGACATTGGTAATTAGTTTTATGGTGTTCTTGGCCGCCAGAGTATGGCTTCACGATAATTACCCTTTTATTGTTTTGTATTCCATTGTTAATGTTGTTGTTTCGTAGCTTGTCCTAATTAAAAGTTTGGAGCTTTGCAGAATTAACACAGGCTGCCCTTTTTGTCCTTCTAAATTGCTTATCCCGCAAAGCTAACATTAAAAGGATATGATGGATGGTGCATGGGACAAGAGAAGATAAGGCGTGGGACGGTAAAGCGTCAAGGTAATGAAATAGACAAAATCCCTGGCACCACAATGCACAAGAGTTTCCGTTACCACAAGCTGTAATGACCACGACATTTCCAGGTTGCTCTCCGAGGGGAAACTATTGTATCATTACTATTTTTCTCCAAAAGTCTTGTCTTGCAAACCCACCAAAGTATTTCAGGTACTGGAAAACAACCTGCGTCTCCCCTCTACAGATTTCTTTGACATTCCTTTATTTCCTCCCGCTCTGCAATCCCCTGGGTAGAGTACAAGTCAATATTCGCCCTGCATCTCTCACCGTGCTGTTTGTTTTTAATGGCTTTTAAGTTGACAGGCGGTCGGAGCTGGCTTTCTCAGGGGCCCAAATGTGTTGTCTGAGAGGTCTCTGGTGCTGAGCTTTGGTCATCGTCGCAGCCAAATCCACTTACACACAACCCAATAAGCTCTCACATTCAACGGCACACATTAACCTGGAGTAAAAGCTATCTAGATTAAATGGAGGACTTGACCGAGAGAGGAGACTCCATCTGGTATCGACCGACACAAACCCCACCTTGATTCTTCGTTGATTCAGTCACTCAAATATCTATTTTGATATTTCTGCTTTTTTATATTTTTATGCATTAGCTCATGAGTACTGTTTGAAACTGTCTGTGTGGACGTACAAACTGCAAACCTTGCAGGAGTTGCAGATCACAAACTCTATCTTGTTTAACTCAAAACAGTGGTGATATCTACATGGAGATTAATACTTCTGACAGACATTAATTGTATCTTCACTTTTTCCACAGTAGTGTGTTTCATCGCTAAATTAACCAAATGTGAGAATGTTTGTTTAAAAAATAATCAAAAATTATTGGAATTTATCAAGAGAATGTGAAGAAATAACAGTGTTGAAAATGTTATGTTAAAGATGTCTTTGTACTGAACTGCAGAGAGATCTACTAGCATGCTAATGAGCTCGCCCAGCCCGTCCTTTCTTGCAATAATTATGTACGTACCTCAAGAGACGATGGTGAGTCACTGTATTGTCCAGTCTCCCCTAAGTCCAATTGAGTGGCTAGCTTAGAGGTTAAAAGAAGAGGACATTGTAGAAGCGCCTAAATTTGTAGTCATTTGAACAGCGACTTGAGGCTGGATCTAAGAGCGAATCAGTCCCCATAGAACACCATATTAACATTACAGCAGAGACTCAGTAAAGTGCGTATCTCCAACAAGGTCCTGACAGTCCCCTTTTGTAACTGACGCCTAAATACAGCAGATAACAGCCGCCTCTTTGCCCAGTTTTGGATTAGCCAGGAGTTGAGCAGGGTCACCATAATCATGTGGAAGTTACTGCCCCTGGTTAGACCCTTTAAAAAATACAGTAGTTGGTGAATGTAACAGTAAATGCAGTGATGGCTGAAGCTCTTTGCAAGCCAAAATCATTATCACCACCACTACCATTCACCCCCAGCGAAAAAAAAAAACACTTTTAGCTGCAAAGAAAAGAAGTGATAGAAATGGAAGAAAAGCAGCGTTAACTCTGGTGTTGCCTCCCACAGCTGGAGACAGCTCTCAGCGCGTGAAAAAGGGATGAAGTCTGATGTTGTTCTCGCAGCATTTCTTCTCTGCTGATAATAAAACCGCTGTTTATGCTGACATTGGGTAGCTAGGGACTATGTTACTCATGGTAGGGGTGGACTCCCCAATTTTCTCATGATATGCTGCAATCAATTTGTTTGGAGTATTCGTTCAACCAGTGCCCAATCCTTGCGTATGACACCTTTAACGAGGAAGATGTTGCATTGTAGAGTACTTTTCTATGTGTCGCTTTCCAGCTCTGTATATTTTCTCGATTATTAAATGACAGACTCTAGAGATATGTTATTTCCATTTCGCTTTCAGCCTCCCTTTTAACACAATTGCATGCCATCGGCAGTATGCTGTGAAGCAGTCAGGGGTATGTGTGATACAGCCTGAATGACTGATTACTACATCTTTAACTCCCAGTTTAACTAGAACTTTGGGAAAGTAATCATAACATATTTTTCCTTTCATTTTTTATCTGGCTCGGTCCCCTGCTGTCTCCCACTCTATGTTCTGCAAATTAAAAAAAAAACCAAAACAGTGCAATATGTCCGTAAGAAAAACAGTATTTTCTCTAACCTAAAATAAAGTAAGTGCATGTGGTGTGCTGGAAATATTAAAGCTATATTTCCACTTCTTCCCATAACACCGAAAGTCATTAGTACATTATTCGGTCTAAATGGGTTGAGATCCACATTTTTTAACTGTGACACGATGATCAAGGCAGTGAGCTGTCACTTGTACTTCATGTCAAGACAAACCTCAGCGATCCTGTAGTCAGTAAAATATTTATCGTCTTTTGCCATGTTATTCACTAAAATATTAAAATAAGCAGCACAGAATGAAAGTTTCCCGACGCAGCGGCGGACTCAGGACGTTTGACAGGCAGGGCCGGAAAACAATAAAGAAGGGCACGAGCTGTATGCGATGGGGCACCAGCACGCAGACAGTTGTGATGGATTTGTTGTGAAGAGAGGGCTCTTCACCACATTTTCTTCAGCGGAAAGGCGTCCCAGAGGGCACTTAATCATGTTTTATCCACCACAGTCGCATCCAAAACATCACTTTTTTAACATAGGGGACAATCGCACCCCCTGCAACCCCCCTGAGTCCACCAGTGGCTAGAAATGTCTGTACCAGTGTATGATTAGCACCCACATGCAAACCTCTTTACTCTAAATGAATGTCCACCAGTTGTTATGATTAAATTGTAGCAATGTATGTCACAAAATAATAAATAGTAAATAGTGAATGTTAATAAATCATAACTGGAGCCTACTCCGAGAAATTAAATAATTTACTTGAATCCCTTTTCGACCTTCTGTGAATTTGATCCCGGACCCTCAACGCAAATTCATTAGAAAGATTCCTGAAGGTTGGTTTTAAATTAAGTTGTTCCCTCCTCTCTCTGTTGAACAGGAAAACATAAATTTATTTGATCATTTTCATCTAATTTCCCCCACAATCCTCTTTTCCCCTAATTACCAGAGTTTTAAATTTGTTTTTACATTACTCCCAATCCCTTAGCCTAAATGTCACAGCATAACATATTTACACTGGCTAATGACCTGTGCTGACAAGAGAGGGGGGGCAGCTATCTCTTTATTTAACACACGGAGAGTAATGATTTGCACGCAGAGGGGGCTCCGGTGAGGGCTGGACATCTCAGTCTGTGTCCTTTTAATAGGGCCTGTCTCCAGTGATTAGGGATTGTTGACAGGGGGAAGTTGTAGTGCCGAGCAGCAGACGGAGCGCTCAGTTTCTCCTTCCCATTTATTACCACCTTCCCAATCTGTGCTCACCAGAAAATTACTACCCTGCGCACGAGCACAAACGAAACACGCGCACACGTACTTCTGCTCATTATGTCAGATATCAGATGGTGAAACCAACATTGTCAAGTCATGGGGGAGAGCAGGGGCTGCCTTTCCTCCCACGCCTTTCCGAAAAACTTCTGGGTCTCAGGGCCACACACTCCAGCTCTCTCATCATTACACCCCGGTTCACAGCACAGCATCAGTACTTTTTCTATCTTGCACCAGGCTGGAGCCAAACTAATTAGCCTGTCATCTCTATTCTCTTGTCTTTCAGGCTGCTGGATTTTCTGTGATTAGTTTCTTCCATGTCATTTTCTAAAATGGTTCATAGGCCACAAACTCTTTTTGTCTAAATTAATCAACAGTGTCCTTTCTTCCTCTGGTTAGAAAAAAAAAAAAAGACTCAGACCTTGAGCTAATTGTAAGGAGATGGCTCTTTCTCAAAGTCTTTTCCAATCCCGTAGACAAAGAAGCCTAATTCTCTTTTTCAGATCACGGTCCTGGCTGTGTCAGCCAGCTCCCCTTTTTTCCCGCCCTACCCCACCCACGCCTCTGGAGATCAAACCCAGGTTCACCCAGGGCTTTATGACACTTTGACACCAGAGGTTGTAATTGACCTACACTTCTGACCCGTGCTTGTACACAAACTGTACAGTGGTAATTCGGCAGGCAATGCATACTGAATAGCTACAGCTTCCTCTGGGTTGCTGGAGGCTAAATTAATTTGTATGAAAGTCGAGGATAACTAATGGGCAACCTGGACGAATAATACAATAGGAGCCCCCTTACTCCACAGTAATTCAAGCACACAAGGCATATTTGATTACATATTCCTGCCAAATGCATACTCATCCTCATATGCAAAAGGAGACCTAATGGCATACTAATGCACAGTGTTAGCCATTATGCATGATGCGTTTCAGCCTAAGCCACCATGAAAGCCAATCAAACCATAGCCCTCCAAATTCCACAGTGTGCCTTATTTTTAACAGTTTTTTTCCTCTGAAATCAGCAATTAATTGCAAGGAGTTAATTGCAGACTGAACTGCAGATGACCTGTGCTGCTCTGTTGCTGCAGTGTGTATACCCTGAGAGAAGAGTATAATAGATGTACAGGGGAGGAGGGATGTGCTGAGAGGATTAGTCCAGGCTCTTTTGTGGCAACTAAAGCCAGCATGTGATTTTTGCAGATAACACCTGACTCCGATAAAGAAAAATATATACTTTATGGTTGTACACGTCAGTATGGACAGAAGTTAAGGCCCCAAAAGCCTCTCTCTTCAAAGGAACTCTAAGCTCCGGAAATTCGACCCAGCTTTGTCACTATCCATCATACATGGTCATTAACCTGTGACACGTGGCAGCCATCTACCAATCATCCCTCGTCATAAATCACTTTGTTCCATGAAACAATGCCATTTCTGCACGATGCAATCCCATATGGGAGCAGAGAAGTCACAGCAGACGGTCACATCACTGGATGAATGTGGCCAAGGAGCTTCTGCTCGTCACATGTTGACAGCGGTTGAATAACCAGCTCAAACGCATGAGCCCACATTAGTTGATATGGGCTGGCCTCCGTGCATGCTAGCTCTGGCCTAAATCGGCTATGATTATAACTAATGGCCATAATGATGTACATTTTCTCCCCAGCAGGACAGTGCAATTAGGATCAGGCGAATTTAGTAGCTCCTCAGGCAGTCCCCAAACCCTCTTTCTCTCAGTCTTTGAGCCATGCATTTATGTGCATATACAGTATGTTTGTGTGTGTGTGTGTGTGTGTGTGTGTGTGTGTGTGTGTGTGTGTGTGTGTGTGTGTGTGTGTGTGTGTTTTAGACAGAGGGAGAGAGAGTCTGCATTGCTGTGTATATCCAGTAAGAAAACATGCTTTACTTTTAGGTGTGTTCATTGATGACAAAGGCTTCAATCAAGCCCAAATTAAACATTTTTAAAGCTGTTCGATCTAGATTCATATTTAGATCTGCATTAAATTGTACTCACTCATAGTTAGAACCATTTTCGTTATGATCCATGCATTATTCCCAAAGAAATGAAGAAAAAGTCTGAAAATGTTTTGGAATATTAAAGGTGCTATATGTAAGTTTCAGTTAAAAAAAAGAAATCACAAATTAACCATAATTATCAACAGAATGTGAAGAAATAATAATATAATAGAAATAATCATGATGTTTTTTAATTTGTTGCATAGATGTCGACTGAAGATAACATGCTGACCAGCTCGCCCTGGCCTGTCCTAGTCTAAAGGTCCTTTGCTAGCCGCGCTGTTAACTGAGTTAACTAGCTAACAGCAGCTACTGTTAGCGGCAGTTACCAGAAACTCTGGTCATATGCTGCCCCCTATTGGCTGTGAGTATGAATTCAACAGGTTTCTGGATACATCCCTTTATCCAGATCTGCACCAGTAGGGTTCCTTGGGTCTGTTCTGGGCTGACACTCATCCTAAATCCAGGTTTAGCAGAAATGTGTCCGTATGCTAGCTGTAAGCCTGCTGACCAACCAACAAACAATCATGGACGGAAACATACAGCAAACACATTTTGCAAAAACAATACTAATTTCCCCTTTTTCCTCCTTAAACCACAGCTTCATAATAAATGTTTTCTTCTTGAAACTGACATTAATCCGTGTTTGTTAGCGCGGCCGCAGAGGTGTTGATTCTCTATTTTAATTGTGGATGCTGGAGGCTATAATTGTCTTGTGCTGGACTGATGTTGCTCCAACTATTTTGTTTCCCCCGCGAGCAAAAATAGTGGACATTTCGCACACGCTCTGGACTTGCACATCAACAGCAAGACTGAGAAACATGTGCAAACATGTACTGTAAGAATTTCTGCAATTTTGTTGATCATAGACGGCTGCATTATTCATCAAACAAGACTTGCCTCTGGTGAAACTCTCCTCCCCGCAGCTTTCCAAGTTGTTTTTTGTTTGTGCAGCGCTGAAAATCTCTATCACTTAAAATCACATCTGGCTTTCCAGACACTATACATCGCCTCTGGCCATTTACATCGTTTGAGTGATTCAGATTTTCTTTAGTTTCAATCAATTAAAGTGTTTTTCATAAATGGTCGAACAAACTCTCCCTCTTTAGAGTCGACATGCTGCCTTTAACATCAAAAGGGTTTTTGATTTGTTCTTTATATGCTTCTGGTTGCCAGCATAGAGGATGTGCCTTTTTCTCCACAAAGAAAATCTTTTGGGGTTTACTTTCAGCTGTGTCTCTTTCCTGCTTTTAGACTTTTGTTCAAATTAAAGAGCATGCACATAAACATATTCTCACATGCACACCGGAGATACACACATTGTGCTCGTCAAATCAAGCCACGTCGCCATGGAAACTGGAGTCGAATAAAGAGATTGCCTTAATCACTTGATAAGTAGTACAAACTCTGCTCTCGTCTGGCCAAAGACATTCACGTTCCAATATGATTTCAGATTCACTGTGTGAAATATGTGAAGCCATTTCATTCTATTACCCAGTGTTATACACGGCGACATCTGGGACAGCTCTCCAATATGTTGTACTCGGGGTTAATTAAAAATGTAATGGTCAAGTCTGTATTTGTAATAGAGCTGACGGGAGCTCATAATTCATTCAGATTGATTAGATATTAAACCACTGGTCTGTACAACCAGTAGTCAGAGATGACTATATGGAACAATTATCCTTGAATCAGTGCTGATGATGTCCACGGCTCTGATTGGGACGTGGATGGAAATCTAAGGAAGCAGTGAAAGCCGGTTGAAGCTCTTATTCAAGACTAATCCTTGGGAATGGTGAAATAGATTTCTAATTTTTTTTTCTTTTATGATTAGTGCAATGAATGGATGCTTGAAAATCTTAGAAATGTAAAAAGAAAATATAATTCGATTTCAGTTTTTGCGGAGAAATGAAAGAAGTGGCTGAAATTCTTAACACAGCCTGTATTTTATTGTGTCAGACTCACGGTATGTGTGTGTGCAGCACAAAGGAATTAAAGCTTTATCTCTAAATGAATGCCGTACCCTTGCAGTGCAATTCCTGTTATATAATATTCTTTCTAGATATCCATCTTTTGCAGCAGAACGTGGATGTTTTATTTGAGAGAATCACAGTATCTGCAAGCTGTTGCTTATGAAGTATTATACAATAAAAATAAGGGCTGATTTGAGGAAAAGGCGTAATTAAATTTTACTGAGCAACATTGTGAGTGAGATTGTTTTGATTTAATTTGAAGTCCAGGCCTGTATTTGTGTCTGCATAGTAACAAACAAGATGTGATTGTAACACGTTTTATCACAAGCTCATCTTGTTTCTACATGAATAGAATCATGTAGAAACAAGAATCAGATAACTCATGCATTTGCCGGCTGTCACAGAAATAATAACATCATAGGTGCTGATGAGTTTAGTGTAGAAGCACAACAGATCATGCTGTCAACTTGAGGGTGATGGGGAATTCGTAAAGTGCTTTTTCTCTTTGCTAAAGAAAAAGTGCAAAAAAACTCTAATTGCTAGATCCGAGTCCCCAAGCTTCTTAGATTTGACAGATAAATGGGAAAAGGTACGACTGTAACCAGCTGTGAACTTGTATGAACAGACAACATTTCAACTTCCGCCAGAGTGGTATTTTTCTTGATAATTGGATTGTGTTCTATTTCCGTAGAAACAACTCCGAAAACACTGCGTGTGTTTTTTCCAAATTTCTGTGAAGAAATGATCAACACCACTTAAATAAGAGAGAGGAAAGAAGCATTTCCACTGATGAGGTAACGTGAAACTATTGTAATTTCATGTGTATTTCAAGTATTGCTTCATACAAAAAAAGTAACTACAGCAGCAGTTGCCATCAATGTGAAGTGGGAGGTAGCAGAAGAAAAATGATGCGAGTGCAAGTCAATTCATTCATATAGTTTATCATGAAGGAAAAAAAGTATGTCATAAATCGAGCGTGCATCTTCACGTGAGATTTCGCTCTTATGCATGATCATTCAAGAGCCATTACATCAACATTTACTTTTTAATGATAAATTCGGTCGATTTAATCATACAGCTTCATTGCTCAAGCTACCCTTGGCTTTACAGTACCGAAGACGCGAACACATTTGGTCCAACCATTACAGGGCTCTGTGAATGGAAAGTTAGCATTGACATAGGGTCAGAACTTTACACTGTGTGTTAAGCATCTTAACATGCTCCATATCTCACCCCAAAAGTTATGCAACATCAGCAAACACCTTACAACACAGCACTGTAGCGGGTAGGACTCAAAATGAATAAAAAAGTAGTGAAAACAGTGTGTTTGTGCAAGGAGCTACATACCACTTTGTTGACATATGTGTCTTCCGGTAGCTAGACCAAACTAGTCAATCCGTCAAGCATGCGCTTACTCCCTCACTGGCGGAGACAGAAACGTATTCCTGCATTTTCGTTTTTCTGTTCATAATGTACATGTCCATGTTACAGCTGTCATGAGCCATGAGCCTTACAATAGCCTGGCAAGCCTGTTGAGCACACGCTCGACGGATTGACTAGTTCGATCTAGCTACCGGAGGACATGGATGTCAACAAACCGGTATGTGGCTACGAGAAACAGGTTGTCTATTGTCAGCTAGTTTTATAGGAAAATTCACTAATTCAGTCCACATTTATTAAAGCATCACATTAGTGTTGTACTTGCCATTGTTTATTAATATTAATATATGATTAGGTAGTTCAAAAGTGCTGATAATTCATAGTTGGCTATTCATGGTATTGATTAGAAACTACTGACAGTTCTTAACCCAGCAGTAGTTAAAGGTGCAGTATGTGAGAATTTCAGTTTAATAATAATGATGATAATGGGGGAAAAAAATCAAAGTTTCAACCACATGTCAAAGATCTATTTTATTACAGAGATATATACATAAGTTAGCATGCTAACCAGCTAGCCCCGAGTTGCTTTGAACCAACAATCTTCCAATGCTCTGAACTCACAGTGTAGGCAGGGTCTGCTAATACAACTGCTAACTGTGTAGCTAGCTGAGCTAATTAGCTAATGGCAGCCACAGTTAGCAGCATTTCTCCCCCTATTTGTTTAAACTGGATAAAATTCTTGCATACGGCATCTCTAAGACACTAGCTACTTAAAGAATTTCAGTTGAAAACAATATTAACTAAATTTATCAGCAGAATGTGAATAACAAAACTGATGTTTTAAGCTCTGTGTGTTGTGCTGAAGAGATATCAACTGAAGCTAGCATACTAACCAGTTAGCCCCAGTCTGTCTTGGTCCAAAGCTCCTGTGCTAGTGTTGTAAACACCAACACCCCATTTGTGCACCAAGCTCACGGTCCGGATGGCTAGCTGCATGGCTAATTACTGCATATTGCACCTTTTTAATATTTCAGACAAACAAGACAGGCTACCTCTCAGTTCTGGATCATCAATAATCTTTCAATCTAAACATATTGATTGATTATTTAACATGATGTTAAATCTACTCTTTTAATATTGCTAATTGGATGAAGCTCTCTGCATTGAACTGACAAATTTAAAAATGCCATTTTTTAGACAGAAGCTGCTGGTGATTTTTCCTTGTGGTTTGTTTGTATGCAAGTGTGAAATGTGTCTTTCATAAGAAGGTAACAATGTGATTTACTGCTTTGTTTTGGTGCACAAAAAGAGAAAAAAAAAAAAAAAATGGCCATGATTGATGTGCCAGTTTCAGGTCCTCTCTACCGATCACGAAAAAAACTACACAAGCTCTGTCTGTGTTTTCCCATCCTCGTCCCCTGAGGCGGCGCTCTGATGTGGATGAAGTGAAGAATTATCACTGTGGGAAAAGATGGGCACCTGCCTACTGTACCTGGATTTCGTTTTGATTCTTTTTGCATTCTGGGGGTATTTATCTGCATTAAATGTGGGAAACGGACAGCAAGAATTTCTCTTTCTCACATGAGCCATATTTTCAGAGCTTTCGCAGGATAAGGAATTTGAGAACGTGATGAACATGAGCTCGCACAAAAGCTGATGTGATTCTGCGTATTTGTCACCCCTTATTTAAATCATCACCTTTGAAATTCAAATGCAAATATGTAGCAAACGACAGAATGCATCCATTTCATTTTCTCTTACATTTTAAACACTTGAGAAAAGTGCCTTCATACAGTTTTTAATTTTAACTTTAGAGGCTAATTAATTCTGCAGTAAACACAATGCGTTCTTTAGCTGAAGGCAAAAGAGAAAATATAGAATCAGAATCAGAATCAGAAAAAGCTTTACTGCCAAGTACGATGTTACACATACGAGGAATTTGTTGTGGTGATATTGGTGCATGCATCAAATAACTATTAAGTGAAAATATAACAAATTAACAATATAAACTATTTAAAGAATAGAAAATATAACAAATTAACAATATAAACTATTTTAAAAAGCAGAAAATATAACTATACAATATAAATATATATACACAATCTGTTTTTTGGGTAAAAGGATAAATAAATAAATACATTTTTATATATATATATATATATATATATATATATATATATATATATATATATATATATATATATATATATATATATATATATATATATATATATATATATATAAATTTATTTTATGAAAACATTGTCCTCTGTGTCAGTGATTTGGTTGCTAAGGCTGGCAAACTCTATCTATGCTGACTCATGACAAACACATCTCCAGTCAGATCTTGTTTTTGGTAAAAGCTATCATTTCACCCTGTCCAATACCTGACATCAAAGAGGGAGAATATTGAGGAAAAAAACATCTGTGCCTCATGAACTGAATTGTTATTATGCATAAGTGACAGAACTGTATCTCCTCGGTCACTGAAGTGGAAGCCGAGTTTTGCATGATTGGTAAAAACACACGAAGCGGTAAACACATATGTGGACACACCTGGCAGTTTCAGATAAATTCAAATAAAAACTGTCAATTCAATCAAGAAGTGAAACACATCGTTAGTGGTGATATCTGAAGATGACAGAGGAGGAAACACTCCTGCCAATATGCTGCCTATGAATAGGAAATTATTATAGGAAATAAATTATGCAAACAAATGTCTGTCTTCAGTAAGAGAAGCAAGAGAGAGCATTAGAAAAAAAAAAGATTTTCAATTGAAAAGTGTCTGAGGTGATACTTTTGGCTTATGGAGAGACTTAATGTAGTGAACTAATGAGCAGGGATTATACTGTTCTGACTTTTTTTTTTTTTAACAGACTGTTCTCTGACTTTCTGCTTAGTGATGTACAGTATTTTATGTCTCCATTTTTATATCTCTTCATTGTTTTGTTAATGCTCACAACTTAATAATTTATTTTGTAGCTAGTGTTGTAACCAGAGCATTAAATGTCAACAATTTGTGAGTTAAACTGCTCTACACAAAAACACCGGGGGTTAATGCATGTTGATTGAGGACTGTGAATTAAAGTTTTGTTGTTATACACATCATTTCCAGAATCATCTACCCCTCTACGACTAAATTAGATTCAACTTTAACACTCCCTGCAGGGAAATTGGGATACGTTGCATAATATGTCCTAAATTCTCAAATTTGTGAGGTGAAAAAGGGAATCGTTGACGACGTAATTATGAGAGGAAAGTGGTTTTGTGGTTTTGAATGCACACACACACACACACACACACACACACACACACACACACACACACACACAGACAGTTACTTTTTATATTGAGATCGAGAGCAAATAGAAAATTAAGTTGTAATCTTGAGAAAACAAGATTGCAAACAGCCATAATTAGGACGTCGAGTCAAAAATGATACTTGTCCCCATTATAACTGATTGAAAAACTGATTGTAAAACTTAACACTCTTGAGTTTGAGTACCACACTCTGTAACTGGGCATTGGACTTCCTCACAAACTGACCCCAGACAGTTCGGATTGGCAGTCACACCTCCTCTGCTTTAGTGGTCAACACAGGAGCTGCCCAGGGCTGTGTGCTCAGCCCCCTCCTCTTCACACAGTGTGCGGGGACGATGCCACCGTTATCAGCCGCATTATGAACAAAACGAGAGCTCACGTCAGGATCAACAATCTTGCAAATTGATACATAAGTATCCATCAGCAGACTGCGAAGCAGCTTCTTTCATAAGGCTTTGACACTCCTGAACCCACAACAATGTATGTTTTTTTTCTTGAGAAGCAAAAGGGCGCTACACCTTACATTTCCTTGTACAAGCCTTGTGAAATTAAGTGAACCTTGGAACTTTTTGGAACCTTTGGAAACTTTAGCAGAGATGTCTTTCTGATGCAGAGCTTGATTTTGACATGTAAACTAACTGAAGTGAATTCTATTTTAGCTGTAACTTAATTGTGTTTTGATGTAGCGGAAACCTTTTAATCATCACTCATTCAACATTTACAAGAGATTATATTGAAATGTCAAGGTAATGAAATGCTTTAAAGTCATTCTTTTCACTTCACACTGCTGTTATCCTTTGAAGGCACTTTTTTTCTCCTTACAGTGGGAAGCAACAAAACATCGATAACACAGAAGACTCACCGCAGTAAAACACTCTGAAAAACCTGCTGCTGGTCACTGCGAGAGCAGCGCCCCTCAGCTTTTAGACAGGAGCCCAAGATAAACCACATGAAAAATACATAACAACCGCGGTCGCTCGTAGTGTCTTTGATATAATGTACCTTTTGTTGCTGCTCAGGAACAGAAAACATATCTCTTATTACTAAAAATATAATCCACTCCCAGGGGCTTTTGAAAGTCTGAAGAGCATTCTGAAGATTTTAGGAATGTTTTTGGCTATTTTCGGCCATCTAAAGATGCAGGCAAAATGCAGTCAACTGACTGATGTTTTTCTCTACAAATGCAGCAAAACAAGTTGATATGTGTAGGTCAGCAGGCACGAGCTTTTTTAGAGCACACAGAAAGTTTTGTTAGGACCCAATGAATAAGTCGAAATGTGCTTTGAATATCTAAACAATAATTTCTTCTAAGATCTCTACAATTCGATAAATATGTAAAAGATATTGCTCTGTAAAAGCTATCATAAGGTACAAATAATACTTGATGATTGTTTAAATCCAGAGTACACAGTTCTGACTACCATCAAACTACAACCCAATGATCTACTCAGCCTGGCCTCATGGCAGAGTAGATCACATGCCCTCCTCTGATTCACACTCCATGTTTTCAGAGTCGTACCACTTCTTCCCCATGAATGACTTTTGATCACGCGGTTGTGCATGCTGTCCTACTCCACAAGGGTAGGGTACATGCTAGAGGAGACCTCTCTGGTTATGACTTCGGCATGTCATGTACCTTGTAACTAGCTTCACACAGTTCGGACCAGCTCTGCTGTGAACAATGCAGGAAGCCATCAAAGCCCCCGAGCGAAGGAGCTCAAGTATCTTGGGGTCTTGTTCAAGAGTGACAGGAAAGTGGAGTGTGAGGTGGACAGGCTGGATGCTTGTAGTGAAGAGTGAGCTGAGATGGACGGCAAAGCTTTCAATTTACTGGACCAAACTTCACCTGAGCTGTGGGTAGTGACCAAAAGAAAGAGAATCGCGGATACAATCTGGGAAATTAGTTTCCCTCTGTAGGGTGGCTGGGCTCAGAAATGGAGTGAGAAGCCTGGCCATCCGAAAAGGAGTAGAGTTGCTGCTCCGTCTCATCGAAAAGGAGCCAGCTGAGGTGGTTTGGGTATCTGATTAGGATGCCTCCTTGCCGCCTCCCTTTGGAGGGGCACAACCAACAGGGAGTGGACCCTGAGGTAGACCCAGAAATCGCTGGAGTGTTTATGCATCTCATCTGGCCTGGGAATGCCTCGGGGATTCAGGATGAAGAGCTAGGAAGTGTTGCTGGGGATAAGAATGTCCAAAATATCCTGCTAACCCTGCTGCCACTGCGAGTCCACCCAGGATAAGCGGTGGAGATGGATGGGCATCATAGTAACGGCTGCATATACATAAACTTAAAATATTTCTCCTCCTCTTCGCCAACACAATACACAGCCTTGAGTAGCCTGACTATTATTCAGCAATCTATGCTCGTCCAAACACTTTACAACTGACTATAGTGCTCCCAAACACCATGTAATTGTCTGTGATGGTGGCAGCGTGCTGGTACTTCTCCCAGACACTCAGCCCCCTCACACAACAAACGCGCTCGACTGCATTGTCATCCACGTTGCTCTGCCAGAAACATACAGCTTGAGAGCAATAAAGGCACCCTCTGTGTTTGGTCGTGTTGTTTTGGGAACAATGATACGTGTCGTTTTTCGCAAACGCTGAAAATCGTCCCGTTGAGTCATTTACAATCGAGGACGTGTTGCATATGCTATACAAGAGTTACAGTTGCAAAAGGGCAGAGAAATGTGACTGTAGGTGTTATTATGTGTCCATATGGTCAGGTTTTTTTACATTTATCAAATGCGTCATAAACAGATGTGCACGGGGAATACGTTTCGTCTTCTCTTGTCCCTCGTTGTTGTTTGGTTAGCATAACAATGCTTATGAAATGCGATTAAAGGAATGTTTCAGGAGTTGGAGATTATGCAGGCCTCGAGGCACACATGAGGACTTTAATGTCTCCCTTGCTTTGCTTGTTTTACCCGTACACTGTATATTTTCACACCCACCATATCTAGACAATTACAATAACAAATAATAATATCAAATATTAAAGCATGAAGCTGTTAATTGGATGCTGTGCGCTGTATGATGATAGTCATCCTCCTTGAAATGAGCAGTATAACATTTTCCGAGTGCAGGTAGACGTATTCATTATCAGCCTGGCTCTGAAATCTGTAGCAGAAAGAAAATCTTTCCTCATCCGTTGCCTGATTACTATACGTTTCTTACACCGTGTTCTGATGCCTTCCGGTTACTTGTATCTGTGCGCAATTTTGATATGCAATTGTCATGAGGTCCTTTTCCATCAAAACGCTTTATGAATCGCTATAAGCAGAGATTGGTTACGGACAGGGGGCGAGAGGGAAAATAAAATATTTTTGTTTATTTCAGTGTATTGCAGCTCTTTCTGAATACACTGTGCAGAATGCAGGAATGTGCATCGCTCATCATCAAAAGACAAGCCACCAATGTGAAGTGAAGGCAAAAATGTTTTATTAACATCCTTTGCAAATATAATCATATAAACCTGGCTATGATTAACCTGCACTCCCTGGCTCCAGTGTCTGAATAGCTTTATCCTGCGGAAATTCTGCCAGTCCAGTTTCCTTTTGTAGGCTGAGATACCGCCTGGAGAATAAAGCTATCCGCCAACTCAACAATCGGTTGTTTTGATTGGTATTAGGCCAACAGCGCTGTCAAACTCGGGGATATAAAAGAGAATCAGAAATGATAATCCCACTTACACAAGATTTTAAGTTGTTGAAAGTCCCGGTGATTCTCTAAACTTCTCTCACATGCAGACACCTCGGTGGATGTGCACTACGCCGAGCCTCTGGAGCGCTCACCACAGGGCTTTAACAGTCTGCGCTTTGATGTGTGGTTAGATGGGTAGACGTAGGGAGGGAGGCCGAGAGCCAGCGAGAGATGGAGAGAGAGGGAGAGAGAGAGAGAGCGAGTATTAAGTTCAAGGCCAAGTTAGCTCGAATTCCCACTTTCAAGCTTCGAGAGCGGCCTTTCAAAGTTGAGAACAGCATTGAGTAAAAGTCACTGGAGATCGCATCAGCACTGTGAAAGTCTAATCACGCCAAAGGTCGTTTTCATAAACCTTTAATTATTGATGTTCAGCAACTGACACCTAGCACAATGAAAAACACAGGCAGCTTCGCATTTTTTGCATTTTTTTTTTGCAACCTAAACCAGAGGTGTCTGTTCGTTCAGAAGTTTGGCCGATGTCTCTCAGATTCACAGCACTTTTATGAGGAGTTTCATGTTGCAGAAGTCTTCAAAAACATTTTTCTTCTTTTGAAATGTTTCTGCTAAAAAAGTCATGAGCAGGGCTAAATCCATATTCCTTTCATATTTATATATAAAAACACATAAACAGTAATAATAAACGAGCAGCGGGCGGTGAAAGACGTTCTCTGTGGCTTTGGAAAAAAGAAATGAAAAAACATGCATCTTCTTTGAAGGTTGAAATTTGTCTTTTAACGTGTACATTTTTCTACTTGGTTAGGGGTTAGGGTGAGGGTTTCAACCTCTTATTTAAGGTCCTTGTAGTGATAGTTGAGGGTGACCTTCATTTAAAAATGATACGGAGATTCAAAGTACAAATAGACAGCTCTGATAAAATACAAATCAAAGGGATCAACTAAGTTAAGTAAAGCATCAAATACTGAATTAAATATTCTCACATTCAGTTGGCTATTGTCACACTTGAACAAAAGTTTTACATGCAAGTTTGACATTTTTCACACATGTATTGCACGATTTCATTCGCGATAGGCTTTTTTCACTTGTGGATTAGAATTTCCAAATGAAGAAGCAATGCACCGCACATGAAAACACATGAAATTTGCTTATTTAGATGTGCATTTCCACATTTTTACATGTGATGTGTCACGTGGATGTTTTCTCATATGAACTAAAATTATGATGTGAAAATGAATGAACACATGAATGAGACGTCATCTAGAGTAATTGGCTTTAAAGTATAGAAACTATAAAGAAAGAAATCTGCAGTCTGTCTGCATGTTGTTCTCTTGAGAGTAGTTCATCCGGTCCACTTCACACTTGGCTCAAAGAAGTGCAGTGTTGAATTTGCAAGTGCAGTTTAAACATGAGACAAAACAATACTGAACAAACAGCACACACTGCTCTGTGCAGCAGTAGGGTTGTGGCTCCAGCGCTTTGGCTTCTTGACTCTGCAGACTTAAAATCTGGACCCCCGTTTTGAAATCGGGTTGTTTTTCTTCTCTCTAATCTTAAACATGCACACATTACAAGATTTTGAAATGATAGCGCATCACACACAGTACAGATAAGGTAGTCATAGCAGAGGGAGCAATACACTACCCCATGTGATCCCTCTCACGTGATCTCATGGGTCACATCCGAGATTAGCCTGGTGCAAACAACCAGCTGCAGTTCTGCATTGCAGTGATTAAAAAAAAAATCAAAAGCAGTAGGTTAAACACCTCTGGATGAGTGTGGAGAGGATGTCAACACAGGTTTTCTGTTCTTCAGCGAGAACTGGATGTGAGATTTAAAGTTTCCTTTAACAGCTGTACGTTAGCTAGCGTGAGCCTCAAGGGCAACAATTTTTACCTTTGCTTGGCAGCAGTGTCAGCTGCTACAGGATGCCTCGAGCATTGTTTGTTGTGGTCTGGCTTGGAAAATACAGACGTAATAGTCGAAATTTTGAGTCTTAGAATATCAGACATGTTTGATATTATCGGGGTGGCCCTAGTGAGTCTGCCAGCAGTTCAGGAGGCTTAACACTGGATCAGTAAACCCCTCACAATTCTAGATAATCTGTGCCCAACATCGCAATTGATGCATACATGTAAGCTCTGCTGGGGGATGCAAATAAGTCATGTCAGGTGTATATTGCCCAGTACCCACGGAAGCATAGTGTCAGGTGTGGTTTTGTTTGATTTAGCTTTTCTCAACAAGCAGCAATACCTCAGCCCCAGTAATCAACCTTTTTTGAACAGCCTGTTTTGAAAGGGTCTGCACTAGTATAAATGTAAATTAACACATGAGAAAGTTACATTTTAACATGTATAACACACATTTTCATCCATAATTCTATCACTTTATACATAAAGCATGACCGATTGATCACTAGAGCATAAAGAAGTAATGTATGCACAACATAGACAGCAAGGCTGTAGCAATATGTCACTGTAGGACAGGGCGTGCCAAGCTCCCCAGATAGGAAATACGAGGAGGGTGATTTTATTTAACAGCTCATTTAGCATTCATGTATAGTACCTTTAGCCTAGGTTCCTAATGGCCTGTATCCCCCAGGATTTGTCAGAAGATGTATGGAAATTCAAATACATCAGCAGGAAGTGCACCCGTCTCTCTCGGCATGGCGTCAGAGTTGTTGGAATTGCAGTAAAAAGTCTGGCACAGGGAGCCTTTAGCTGTTTTTAGCACCGAGCTGTTGGGCAGCACTTCATCTGAAGGGACATGCACACAGCTGCTATAACGCTGTCATAACATCAACACACTGACAGGAACATCAATTAAACTCTATGAATGATTATGACTGTTGTGATTCAGTGTCATTTGGTTGATTAGTTACTTGTAATGCCAAGTTTGTTAGTCTGTTATGAAGTTCTAAGTTTAGAAGACATAATCTGTCATGGCAGTCTAACTAATAATGTGTAATCACACTGTCAGACTTTATTATGATAGTGTCAGCAGTAGTTTCTCTGTTTCCATGTAGTGGCAGATTTTGAGAGCTTTATAGATGATGTAGACTGTCTAATGTACTGACTTTGTAAATACGGTGTTATAGCAATTTGTAAAACTGTAGTAATGCTGTAAACTCTTATCATTCTTATAGCTCGAGTTTGAGTTTGAATCTGACATTGTGCCGTTCTCACCCTTCCGTCTGTTTACACTTGTCCACATGTATCAGATCAGAACTCTGATTGGCTATTGGATACCAGTCTTGAGGATGTTGGAACACACCAGACGAAGCTACAGTAGGTAACATCCTTCTATCTATCTATCACTATTCCTAAACTAGCATGAACAGATATATGATCAATGAGCTGGACAAAAGTTTTTTTTTTGTTTTGTTTTGTTTTTTTTGTCAAGCTGCTTTTAAACATTGAGCTAATATTTGTCTCAAACAACCTCCTGAGGTGGATTTCACTCTGCACTGAACACTGTAGTTGCATTTGCACTTGCCTTTTTGATATTGCCACCAGTCCTGATAGTGAAACTCTCAAAGTGTCGGTTAAGCTGTTGAAATGTTACAGATACTCTGTTGACTTTCCATTGGTGAACTATACACATAAAGTGTTACCAAATGAACACACACAGGCGAGCGTAAATAACATTTTTGTTGCCTCTTCTAAACTTGGCTGTGTTTCATCTGGCTCTGTGTCAACTAAGGTGTAAGGCTATTTTCTTGGTGCAATTTAAAATTGTAGACAAAATTGTACAAGTAAGTATACAACTGAGTTCTTGCTTAATTTTCTAAGGTATAAATGGCCTTTTTGTCTGTGTCTTAATGTACAGACACGGGGTAACTTGAGAGAACTTTTAATCGCTGATTATATTACTGGATTTTATTATCCTTTCAGGGGCAACAAATCCTCACAGCTGTGCACGCATTCACAAACACACGCACAGCCTTCTCAGACCTGAACATCCTTTGCTACTACTTTTTGCCTCCATGGCAATCCATTTAATTACATCTTTCGGTCCTCCTAATCTCCCTCACTATCTGCTTGCCGTGTATTTAAAGGAGCAAAAGTTCAAGGCTGTCCTTTGCTTGTGTTGGCTGCACACATGCAGTACAACAGCAAGCACATGCGCATGGGGGTTGAGAAAACTCAGCCAATCCCATTAGGAGTGAACTCCTCCAGGGCATTGGCCCCCTATCAGACAAGCAGTTACCAATGGCTCCTAATGGGTTTACCACAATGTATTACCTGGCACCATCCTACTCTAATTACGCAGCCCGGCTCTCACCAGGAATAATACAAACCATTACGGCCTCTTTTGGAAAGACAGAACTGAGTGAAACCAAGACATCCTTGGCATTTATCAGATGCCATCAGTTAATCAGAATCAGAATCATTTTTATTGCCAAGTAAGTTTTTACATACAAGGAATTTGGTGTGGTCTGTACCTGTAGGTCCTAAACAACAAGTGTTACAAAAATAATATAATAATAATAATAATAATAATAATAATAATAATAATAATAATAATAATAATAATAATAATAATAATAATATAAAGAGCAGACAATGACAAGCAAAATACCACAGTAAAAATATAGAATAGACAGTAACATGTGAGTGAACAAAAATATGAAGGTAGAAGTGCCAATAGAACACTTTACAAGTGTTACCGTTATTGTGAATTGTAACAATCTTACCTGCACGCCTCATGGTCCTTGAGTGCACACCTTAAGTGCTTGTATGTTATGTGTTTTAGTCCACTTTCAGTTCCGGGCTCTCTGTCAGCAGTTGTCAGCTCGATCTCCAACATTTCACTGAAACGTCACTGTACAGAGAGGCATGCTCCTAAATATATCTGAGCTCACTTTAGACAAACCTACTAATGTAATCACCTTTGTTCCAGGCCTGTTTTTCTTTTTTCTTTTAACACATTACAGTAATATGAACAAGAATGATGTGAGCATAAAAGGCCCAACACGTCCCTTCAATGCAATCAAGCTTAGGTTTAATCCGGCCAGATCCAGATTTTTGCAAAGATCCATATCAAATTGTTCTCACAGATAAATACTGCCTTTTTTTAATCAAGACCATTGGATTATTAGTTGAGAAATTGGAAAATATGTTAAAAATTGCTCACAAACTTGTAGTGTTAAAGAAAGTGAGAAAAAGCAATCCAGAATTCATCTCTTTTTTCAGATTGGCATATAAACATTTTGGGGTCTGTTCTGGGCCAATCTAATTTTCATTGAAACTGTTCATCCTGCTGACCAACCAACCAACCAACCAACCAACCTGCAATCCATTCAACCAACCAACCAACCATCCAATCCCCATCACCCAGCAATCCAACCAACCAACCAGTCAAAAGAAATTGGCTGGAATCATGCCCCTCTTGGTGGTGGTACTAACAATTTCCCCCACTTTCAAATGTTAGGAGGAATCATTTTATCTGTTCGCGCTGAAACAAAGCTGTAAGTACGGCATTGAAGTAACCCTGACAGCTAAAAATCAAAACAGCCGAGGAGCTGTGTGTTACATAAGTCAATAAGCTGTATATTTAATGTCTTCCTGTGAGTGGACTCAAGGTAAGTTAACACAGCACGAGTGAAAATACACCAGTAGGAGCCCAGTACTTTACCAAATCGCAGAGGTTCCCACGGTTCTCACTAGCTGTCTGATAAATGAGAGCACACTGTGGGAGGTTTATTAATCACTAATCACTAAAGCTCAGTGTTGCTGTAGCAACACTGAGACACAAAATCCTCCTTTGCTTTTACACTGAGCCCACCTGGCTAGTTTTTATATGACTAAGGGTCAGGCTTTAGCAGCACAAGGCAACAGTGTTTTTTTATTGATACAGTGCTCAAAGAATGAGAGAAGGGGTGTGTGTGCGTGTGTGTGTGTGTGAGTAAAGTTCAGACTGTGCCTCAGGTTTGTGAGCTTAAACCTCTTTTCTCCTTGTGCACATACTGGCAAAATCCCATGTAAGATAAACACCTTCCCTTCCTGACAGATACCACACACTTTGTATCGCAGCCTCAGCTGGTAGAGCGAGAGGCACAAAGGAGAGATGAGCAGTGTGATAATTGTTAACAGCTCATTTAGCATTCATGTAGAGGATGGTTTACTGTGAATTTTAGCTGCTCAAGGGACCTAACAGAATCACCCACCCCTGGTCAATATCAGTCCATCTGAACAGAACATAGCTGTCTGCAAGAGAGTTTAACTTCTCGCCACAGGAACTGTATTGTAATCCACCCTCGTCATGTTTCATGATTCCTTTTATGGTCATGAGTTGCTCTGATTTTGATGCCAGCACAGTCAAAACTGACAACTTTTGTGTTGCCATATAAAATATTCACAGCTGTAAAGGCTGGTCTAAAAATAACCTGTGTGTTTCTTCTTTTCTTTTCCCTCTCCACTTGTTTTGTCAAGTGGGAGGACCTTGACTTTTCTTTTCTTTTCCAGCGCCTGAGCATGGCCTCTGAGTTGGGAGCTTGCTCAACTTGATCCGCTTTTTTCATTCCCACTGCTTGCCAATTTTCCTGACAACTGAAGCAGAATGCAGACAGAGCGAGAGAAGGGGGGGTTGAGGTTGACGCAAAGGCTTGACAGCCCGTCTCTGCCCTTTGTAATGGCTGTGCTCACCCTCCAAGCATCCCTCCTAGACCTACTCGCCCCTCCTCCTCTAGCCCTCCCCGCTAGCCTTACCAGAACAGGGTTTATCATCTGTGATAAAGTACCCATGCTCTGGGAGGAATCAGCCCTGGATGTTTATTACATTAGGTCAGTGCGTACTAATGGAGAAACTCCTCCAGACCATGTCATCGCCACAGGGCAACAGGGTAGCGGATACAAAACAGCATTACTTCTTTCTCCTCTCTTTCTCTCTCTCTCTCTCTCTCTCTCTCTCCGTCTTTTCCTCTGTTCTCTTTCACACAGACAAAAAACATACACCCACACAGGAAAGGTCATACTCGATTAGAAAGCTTATTACGGTTTTCGGCATATGCAATTTATTTGACTCTACGCAATTTTGAGAGCAAATAAGCAATTATGTGTTTTGTTCTGCTCACACGCACTGCTCTGTCAGGTTCCATTCATTTGGTAGCAACAGAAAATGAGTTGACGAAATGGTTTGAAATTGTGGTCAGTGCATGATGTTTTGTACTTGTGTTTGCCTTGCCAGAGCGAAAACTTCAGCCTCAGGGGAACATGATGTGCCAAACGATGTGGCGAAATCCACCTTTGTCTTTGGTACGCCGAATGTAAAAACTCCCAAAACCTACCCCTACGAACATCATGCAATAATATAACTAATAGACTGCAACACTCTGGCAATGGGCTAATTACGTAGCATCACATTGGCTGACGATCAGTACCTGCCATGTATCTGAGGTGAGCAACAACAAATGTCTCTGTATTTCATGTTTTTTGTCTTGGTGACAGACTACACCTGTCGGATTCTGATGAAATAAATGTTATATCAAATGGGTAAACTGGGTATGTTTCCAGTTTTGCTGGTACAGTGTCGCTTCATCCGGTTTGAATTTGTGTGAACCGACCGAAGCAGCATTGGTCGGATGTCAAGTCACGTAAAGGTAAATAGCAGCATGTGACTAGTTAGCCTGAGCTAGGGGATATTTTGTACTCTTCAGTTTTACAGATAATAATAGATTGTGATGCATCATTAAATGATCTTCTTGTGCTGCAGTAGTCCATGCAATGGAATTTGTGTTTTGCGTTTATTGTCGAGGGAAGGTCTCCCCTTTTGTTGTATGTGGTTTGATGTTATGCTTGCCCACGCTCCTTTTGTAACGCGGCCCTGTAGCTCTGTAGACTCATTGGCAGATGTACGGGTGACGTCTGCTATCACCATAAAATTCTGTCTTTTCAGTGAACATTTTCATCCTGACATGTGGTGGTGCCAGTCATCATTCTTGGTGGCACCGGCCTACGCAACAGGTGTGACATGAGGATAGACCTGCATTCTTGTTTTTGTTTTCACACCCGCTTTTTGCATTTGCAATTGTGCATGCATGTTGTGTTTTGGGACACATTTTGGAAATTTTCTTTGTCACAATTTTGTTACTTTAATGGTATTCGGACAAGAAATGAGATCTAATCTTAATATTTCAAAGATGGAAAAAAAAACTGATCTGATGAGGTGAGAGGTGACACCTTTTTTTCATTAAAGCAGAAAGAGGACTCAATGGGAAATAAATTTGATCTGTCAACATGAATATTTTTGCAGCATGGAGCTAAAACAACCTTGTAACCATGGTTACACACTGATAAAGATGTACAGCACAGAAAAAGTGACAGTAAGCCCAGTCTTTTATTTTGCTGTGGGATGATACATGTTTGCATTTAAAGCTGGTTTAAATAAGTTCTCCTCCAGTACTCTGATGATGACTTTACTCTGACTTGCGTTGTTCAGGTGTCTGAGAAAGCATCAGCTGCCAACTCACCTGAGGCCCATAATTAGCGTCGAGCAGCTGCTAAGCTTTCTGTGCCATAACAAATTCACACTCTGTGGACACAGACTGTCAGCCTTGCAAGATCAGCCACATAAAGCAATAAGGCTGTCTTCTTTCCTTCCCTCTCTCAGTCCATCACACTTTGCCCTGATTTGTGAATGCATGCAAAGAGGCAATGCACCTTCTCCTTTTATGCTTCATGCTAAGTGCCAGCTCTCCTTCCTGGAGCAGGCCAGATATTAAAGTGACTCTCATTCATTTTCATCAGTGCGCCATTGGATGGAAACAGTACTTCATTTTCAACTGCTTGTTGAACCCCTGCAGTAAGCAGGCAGGCGCTTTGCCCGAAAGGCAACCCGGGCCAGTGCAACATCAATGACCGCAGTGGCACCATTAATGAGAGACGCTAGCTGGGTGTGATATGAATCATAGGGAGTTCTCACGCTGCGCACGGCACACTGTGTTTTAATGATTATCAGGAATGGGAGAGGAGGCCTGGACAGATGGTCTCTCTTGAGGCATTCTCTGTTAGGAACAACTGCCACAAGTAAAACAAGTTACCTTAGATGATCTATTCTCTTCTTATCAGCCCCCCAAATCTGTGTCATTATAAAAATGCACAGAATGGCAGATATGGAAGGTAGATTAACGTTCCCCTCGCTGAATTCAGCCTCAGTCGATAACATGCGACATTCCTCTGAAGAATGTGAATCCATTTGGAAAGCAGACAGACTCAGTTAATACATGTTCTGTCCCCATTTTCAGTGAATTATGTCCTGCCTTGTACCGTAGTATTCTTAAAGTAGACACATTATGCTCATTTTCAGGTACATCATTTACGTTTGGGTCACTGGTAGAATAGGTTTACATATTTTAATGCTCAAAAAACACATCAGTTTTCTCATACTGTCCAGTGCTGCAACATTATAAGCCCCCTCCTCTGAAACACTCTGTTTTAGCTCCTGTCTCTTTAAGGCCCCCCTCCTGAATACTGAGATACAGCACATGCCAGAAGCCAACACAGCCAATAACACGAGAGCAGTTGTGCTAAATCAAATATCACGTGCCGAGCTAGCCCGCTAGGCATAAAGTATACAAATGTGTGACACAGTGACAAAGTGTGATGTCACAAAGTCACAGGATTAAAGGGGGGACTACTGAAGAGGCGTTTCATGAGCAGAGTTTTCTGTGGGAGAAAGGAGTAACATACAAAATAACATATACAAACACTGGAGGATAGGTCTCCTTTTGATATATTCACTTAGTACAGTCTTATAATATCCATTTTTTTTGAAAGACACATTCATTGTGTGTTGTTGTGTTTCCGTCCTTTTGCAAATGAGAAGAAGAGAAATGTTACTTGGCTTGTCGCGTTGCAACCGTCCTGGTTGACAGTGCCAATACAAAACAAGTCTGTACAAAACATCCAACACATGGAGAAGAACACCTTTCAAACCACGTTAGTATTCTTCTGCATCAAAATAAGCTGTGTGAGCACATTGATATCATGCCTTGCTAGCTGGTGTGCCTTTTATGTATGTATGTCTGTCTGATTTAAATAGACACCAGGCTTCCCGGCAACCATCCACAGCGAGTGAAGCTCAACAATTCAAACATTACTTTAATTACCTGTTGTCACGGGAGAAGGTGACAAGCATGAAACTATGGATTCAGGTTTTATCTGAGCATCCCGCTTTATCCAGAGTAATGTTTGCCTGCAGTGAGCAAAATGCTATATACACAACGATATTATGCGTGGATATGAATGAATATAAGGCAAAACAAGCACTCACAGAGGGATACACTCACACGCTTGTAGAAGATATTCAGTCACAACATATATCCATGTGTGAATACGCCTGAAACTCACAGCATAATAACTCGCAGTACCACCGTCTTACCTGGGATTTTTGAGAAGGATGTGTAGCCATGGTTGCATTTTTGTGCTTGTGCTGTATAATCATGTGGCAGGTGTTACTGTATGAATCAATGTTCACATAAATAAAGGTGTGGAAGCGCCTTCAAAGCGGAGCAGATAAAGGAACACCAAATGTGTTATGTACTGCCTGCCAGTAAAAAAAAAGAAGAAAAAAAAAGAAAATCCTTCCACGAAACAGGTTCCTGCCTCAGTGCCTTCTCTTCTTCTCCTCCTGCGAAAATGTTTTTCTTTCGAGGGAGTGAAGGTGCATATCTGCTCAGAAAGGGAAACATGTTTGCTACTGTACCAAAACAAACAGGATAAATCTCACCAGCAGAGGCAGTGGTGCAGAGACGAGCCTGACAACAGCCGCGGGGCCCAGCGACTGCTGCACTCTGCCTAATCAAGCAGCCCTTTGAAAGCGTTGTCACTTTATTCCCGGCACAAAAAAAAAAAAAGAGGAGCGAGAGTGAGAGCAGGGTTTCAGGTGGCATCGCTAACAACAGGGAGACGAAAGGAGGGGAAGATTTCTCCCTTTAAGTTTTTTCTTTTGGTTTTGTTTTGAATATCTGCTTTTCAGGTGTAGCAGCAAAGGAAACACAGTGGAGCAGACTGTGTAGGAAGCAGGGGTACAGCTATCTTGCAGAATAATGAACTGGATACAATGCTGTGAGCATTTAAGCCACCACTAAATGATCCCAGAAGGGCACTAGACTAACTTTTTCATCAGTATCTCAAAACAATTGTAGCCGGTCTGGCTGTTAACAGTACCAAAATATAATAAGTTGTTTCATTACTTTGTTATTATCATCTGAAGTATTTGTACCTATAAACTGTACTCAGCTGAAGCACTTAAGTAGATTTATACACCATAGGGACAAACTATTAACATTAAACATCAGCATAGGTGGTTCTCATTTTGAAAAGTATTGCAGGGCCCCAGGGTGCCACTGTTCCATTGGTCGGACCAGCGCACCTGAGATTTAGGGGTTTATTTTTTGGAAATTTCAGATCATCCTAGTTTCTTGTTGCACATGACATAAATGAAGAAAAACACGTATTTCCGCCCTTTTTTTACTGTTACTATCATTTACCTAATGTGTTAACTAAGTAAGCCGAAATGTATTATTGGGTTCATGAAAACGTCAGGCACACCAGTTCAACCAGCATGAAAGATCTGTTTGGAGCCCTGCATTGTATGTCTGTAGATCAGTAGATTCTGGTCTGTAGATTTTTTTTTTCTTTGCTAAATGATGGGCCACTTTGAATGACGCTTCGGTTGGAGCCTCAGCTCCCTTCACTGGTTTAGTGAACAATTGCTGCCGTTGCAATCCCACTTTCAGCTCGCTCACCTTAGCTGACCGCAGGCTGCTGCCAGAAGGAAAATCACGGTCAAACTTCTTATGAAGTGTGATGAAGTGCCGCTCCACGTTGCTTTTCTTCCCGACTGCAACGCTCGTCCCGCAAATCAAGCGCGCACACCTGTCACTTGTGTTTACACTTGCGAAGAAATAGTAAGTCTCCCACTCCTGATGGAAATGGTAGGCCTTCTGTTTTTCGTCGATGGCCCTGCCTCACTTATCTTGTATGTTAGCTTCAGTCACGTTAAAATAAAATCCACATTTGCTTGTTAATTGCATTCACGTTCGGCATTGTGGGGTTGGCGAGCTACTTATTGAGCTACCGGTAGCTCAAATATCGTGCATCCCTAATTTACTGTAAATGTATTGAGTTGTTTATTAATATTGCAGTTTAATTCAGAATAGCTGTTAGCCTCCCTTAGCCAAAACATACTCTGCTGCCCACCAATGGCTAACAGCTAACCAGCTCTTCTCACGATGATTTCAACACAGACTTGTTGTGTACGATGCAACATTATCGGGTAACAAAAAATGCTGCAGTGCCGGTCGATACTACCTCCTCTCAGATTTTAAAACATCATATTTATCTTAGGTCTCGTGCTAAGCAGCCAGCCAGTGATGGTAACTATAGTAACCGCATGAGAGGATGCGCCCCATTGTTGTCTCGGTGCAGTTTGCCATTTGCTAAGTGATAACACATACTCCTTTTCATCCTGGAGGTGTTATTAAGTCTTCATTTAGACTTAGTTGTATAACTGTTTTCTCCTGAATTTGGGCATGTGGGCACTGAATGGCAGGCAATTAACAGTGCCTCTGTCTGTCCTTGATTGGGAGAGAAAAAGATTACACTAAGCAGCTAACGATGGAGCCATCAACCCACTGCACCCTTGTCGGCCAAGCAATTGCTTATAATCATTACCTTTCCGATCAAAGCAGAACTAACATTCCTTTCTCCAAAGTATCCTCTTTCTAAACACGATGAACCTTTGAACTGTACAGCAGAAATATTCATCTCCAACTTAAGAAAATATTCCGCAATTACCTCCTCTCTCAAACGTCGTTTAGATGTTATCGTTGCATTATTAATGGAGGCTGGTTACCAAACTCATCTTCACAGTTGAGCTCAATTCTACAATCCATACTTCAGTTAAAACCGTATCCTGTTTTTTAATAAATGGACCATAATTGATGCAGAAATATTGAACTGTGTTTCTAGGCAGTTATACCTGTAGCTTATGCTGTAATATATATATACCATCATTATTAATATTTTCTACTATTTAGATGTATCAAATCCTTTTGTTAGACCTTCATCTGTGCAAAGCTTTTTTTCCATCAGCGAGGCAGCAAGAGCGGAGTGACCTTCTACTCTTATTCCTTTTATTTTTTCTCCTCCTCTATCCTGTTAAGGGCCTCGTAATTACTGGTCTTAACTGCCACTGCATTTCAATGACCCTCTTTCAAATCAAAATAACTGGAGGTTCAAGGTTAAGAATTTATTATAAATAATTACATTAAAAACCGTTTTCACGAGGAACGTCTCTCTCCATTACGTTAAACAGGAGGGAAATTTGCTGAAACAGCCTTTTAAAGAGGAATTCGGGCAGACTGTTCGCAGACGAACTGGACAATGCCGTGTTTGTTTTAAGTTACAATGGAGCATGTGCTCGTCTGAGGGTGGGTCTCTGAAATGCCCTAGTTTTTCTGTTGAACATAAAATAACAGCCCATAAACAAACCTCGGTCCTTTTCCTTACCGGCTCGTGCCAATGTTTCTGGAAAATATTGAGTGCATTGTGCCTCAAAACACATGTTCCTTCATTTCAAAAGCAATCATCTCAAACATTTTTTTCGAATCAAGATGTCATTCCCCTCTCTATAATGTTAGCAACCCAAGTCTTGCATCAGAACATAAACCATCAACTCCATGAAATGCTATAAACAAAACAAAAAGAGAGAACGAACGCAGCACGGCATCTTTTCAAAGAGAATAACACTGCTGACAGGAAACACAAGGCTGATCTACTCCACGCTGTAGTCATAGATTAAGATTCACTTGTTATGGATCATCATGCTATTTTTATAATCGGTTTTCTATCACTTAATTTTTCTATCACTTTCTTAATTCAGACAATACGATTTCAATGCAGAATGTATTGGATTCTTGATTAAGTGGTTTGCACCTCTGACACGGCTCCATACGTTTTCCGCTTCCCCTTTCTCAATGCGTCCTTGTGCTAAATGCAAAAGAAAATGACTTTAAATGGCTATTAGCGGTCATCAGCAATCAGCGAGTGAGTAATCCAAAGGAAACACTTCTGTTAGAATAACAGGGACTTTGAGAGAGAAAAGTCTGACATGTGTAGATGAGTTCACCAAAGCTCGAGGACTTAATGGAGGCCACGTTTATAGGTCCCAGCCTCTCCGGTCTCTGTGGTATCAGCGTCTTCATCAGCACAGGCAGGCTTGAAGGGGAGACCAGTGAACCTTGTCTGCCTCCTCCACCCTGAAATCCTTCAATCTCAGCGAGCTTTCTGAGGCAAATGAAACAATGTTCAAATTTAGCCCTCTCCTCCCCTCCAGCAAGAGAAAGTTCTTGTTTCTCATCAGTGTAAAAAAATGTAGAGCAACAAACTCGCCGTGAAAAAAAAAAAAAAAAAAGGGAAAATAAGGTTCGTGTGAGGAGATGAAAGAAAAACTTTGGAACATCTGGCAAGCAGACGCTGGCAGGTTAAGGTAAACAGAGTGTCCTTTTATGGTAGTACTCCTACCCTCCGCAGAATCAGAGGTATGATGTGGAACACCTTCAAAGGAGCGAGGGGCCAGCACATCTTGTTTCAATTTATCCTCTCACTGGCAGACATGCTCTTTGGCCATTATGCACTCCCACAAAGAGGATACTTGGCTCGCACAATCACGCATCGATACCGAGCTGTGTTCGGGTACGGCGTGCATTCTCAGACACAAAAGCTTTTGTTTGAGTTTGCGTTTCATACTGTGCGGCGCAGACTTGTGCCCGCGCACACTCAAACATTCAGATATTCACAAAACTCACATGTTGTCTAGTGTGACCTTCTGTGGAAAAACCAGGGCGGGAGCAGATTAATTAGTTCACGGCCAGCCCTGAAAACTAGCCTCATGCCAGACCTGCATGTCAGCCTGTACAACATCTGGCAGCGGGCATCTGGTGCCATACATCAAACTAGCTCCTCCGCGTTCCACGCCCCGCACACCGAATGTTGGCCCCGATCAAACTAACTTCTAAAACTAACATTTGCTTTACGGGGGGGGTAAAAGGGGGCTCACAAGGTCCTGAGGGCTGAAGAGGTTCTTGTACCTGTTTTCCAAAAGGTCACTGCCAGACCAAGAAAAGGCAACTTCTGTTTTTTGGGTTTCAGGGGAAGATTAGAGATGGAAGGAAAAGAGTGCGTAGGAATGCTTGTTCATCCATTTTATTTTCGTGTGTGTGTGTGTGTGTGTGTGTGTGTGTGTGTGTGTGTAACCAATCCCACCTCCTGGCCCTCGTACCCCCAGCTGCTCTGTCGTGCATCCCCCCCCCCCCACCTCGCCAAAGCCTTTGATGTGACGAGCTGAAGTGTCACGAACCCACGAGCGCTCCAACCGCTTAGGAAGCTCTAATGAACAGGATAAAAACACAACCCCTAAATCAATGAGCAGGCAGCAGCAACCCTGTAGCTGTCACACTGATATCAGAGCGGGTTCTGCCCGCCACGCTGAAGCTGCGGGAGGAAAAACAGGCTTCCCCTGTGATAATAGGTAGCAGGCTTTAGGCTGTTAAACTGGGTCACTTAGTGGTGCATGTATCTGTGGAACTCTCTAAATGTCTTTCCTCCTCTCCTCTTACATCCCTTCTCTTTTTTTTTCCTACCTCCCTGTCTTTTTCTCACTCCTCACCCCTCCAACAGAGCTCTGACGCCCCCGAGTACCACCACTCCAGCACCGCCACCCGGTCCTGATAACAGTAACTACATTCCTCTCAAGTATTACCGCCGACGGTCATACAGCACATCGTTGGACTGCCATGTTTTCATGGCCATAAAAACAGCACGGCCTCTTTTGAATATCCGTGCGCTTGCGTGAGGTATTTTATTATCGCGTTTCGTTGAGTTCCGGCTCTCTCGTTCCGTAATGAGAGAAAGAGATTGTTACCTCCGCCGCCTCTCCCTGTGTGCGCGGTGCCATACTCAGTGGCTGAGCATAATTGAATGATTTTGTGAGGGATCAATGAGATTAGGGATTGTGTTTATTCCTCTGTCGCTCTGGATTAGCAGTCCTTTTATATCTGCCTTGAGGAATAGCACATACAGTACACTCTCTTAACACAAACACACACGCATACACACCAACCTCTCACACACACCGTGGCGGATACAGATAAATGCGCTGACAGGCTAGCGAGATGGTAAGAATGTAATGGAGAGGTGTTGAAGCTGTAAATGTGCTTAACGAACACACAGGTGTTTCTGAATTACAGTAAATTATGAGTCATCGTCATGTTGATGTACAAAAAAAAACCCAAAACAAACACCAGTATTTTTCCTTTGTGCGGGCTATGTTATCATGCTCGTCTGCACGGGTGTTAGCCCTGCGAAACAGCTTCACAGGAGACTGCTGGGGGGGATTTTTTTCTCATGGACCATATTCCAAAAGTGGGGGGTTTGACTCAGACGCTTGTAATGTAGGGAAAAGCCCGCAGGCCCGCCTATCTGCTGTTCTATGGGTAAAAGGAGAGTTTGCTATTATTAACCTCGCTATGAATCCCGTCCTTCTACCTATCTACCAGTAATCCTAATAATCCATGCTTGCACTCCCATCCCTTCCATAATAAGTGCCAGATGCTGATGGTACGGATAAACAGCAAACCTGTGTTTTTATCCAAGAAAAATAAAGCAGAGAGGCCCGCTGGAATCCACACGCTGTGATGAAAGAATGTGAAAACAGTGGTGCACATAAGCAGAGAAAATCTCTCATCAAGGCAAGAGCCTCGCGCTACACCACTCATCCCGGCAGATCTGTGTCTTAAGCGGCACACAGACATGCAGAATTTGTGGATTCCACCGATTTATCTCGCACTTCAGTAAAATTATATTTACAAGTGGTCTTGTTGTACGAGTCATGTCTACCTCTGCGCCCAGGGTGGAAATAACACAGAATGACACCGCCTTAATCTGAATGAATTAGCAGTCTATTTATGATACAGAATTCTACTAAAATAAAGAATTTTGAGAGGAGTTTGTTAATTCATGCAAAAATGTGTTGTCTTTTTAACACGGGCATGGCTTGCCAATTAACGGAGAATTTTGAAGTCTGTCTTTCTCTTGACTTCTGTGATTTCATCAGCATATTTGGCACACTTCAGTCATTAGAAAAAATCTCTTGATTCGACGCCTCAGGGTGTGTGTGCAGGTCACAGGGAACATCTTCCATTGCACCAAATAGCATAACAGCACCTCCTGTCAGTGTTGGGCAGCATTACTTTTCAGAGTTAATTGTGAGATGGTAAGATTACGCCTGCTGAAAAAGTTACTTGTTTTGTTATGATGTTAGCTGATGACAAAAACCCATTTGCGATTCCTTACATATGTTGCTGCTGTTGTCCAGAGGATACACAACTTCCTTTCAGTGTGCCAACTCTGCTAACAACATTCAGCAACCTGTATCCTGTAACACTGCAGGCAATCAATAATAGGAATGACATCCCCAGCACAGCTCCTGATCAATCTTTTATGTTTGATTACAAAACATAAAATTGAGTGGGCACAGGGCAGATGGCCTGACAAGTTCATATAATATCTAATTATTATTATGTTTTTATTCAAAAGCAGTGAACAACAGCCAATTTTATTTGAAGTGCATGAAAGAAAACAGAAGCCGAGGATAGCTGACAAAGATAAACAAGAAGATGCTGGCTCATATAGCCTACAGTTGGGAATGGGTATTGTTAATAATTTATGAAATCTGTTGTAATGAAAGATGACATTACACATACATGAAGTGAGCACCGTCCCTGAGTGCAGCCTTTTGTTTTTCCTGCATGCCTCGAGACAGCCAATCACGAGCACTTTTAGATCTCGGCACGACAAGCGGGCTGCATGCATATTGGCTCACTGATGCCGATTAACTTCTTAGGTGCTGAAATTTGATATCGAATGACAGGACATCCTTCGATACTCGATAGTATGGAGGCAATTTGATCGGTGCCCTACCTACATCAGGTTTAGACATGCAATCAATGAGCCAGTTAGCGAGGTCAGCGCTTACAAAATATAGATGTCCACGACGTAACGGCTGTGTCCTGCCCTCTCTGCTCACACAGCATAAAAGATCCCTACGTACAGATCCTCAGATGGCTTCGATGCTGTCTGTCAGGAAGCAGCGGAGACAAAGAAACCATGCAACTGCAATGGATTTGATTTAATTAGATTTTTCATTGTGGCAAGAAACAAATACTTCATTGTCAAGGGCACGGGCAAACAAAATTATTGTTTAGTTTCGAGGTTACCTTGAGGGGGTTTTGTGTGTGACATTTACAAACAAGTCGCACGGAAACATGTCGGGTTTGGCGTAATAACATTAACTTGTGAAGACAATGTTTTTCTTATTCATAATTTAGACAAAGAAACGTCGTAAACATAGATAAAGTATTCATAAAACATAAAAAAGCAAAGAAGAGGCAAAAAGACGCAGACAAATACATACAGTCATGTACGGAGGATCTTTGACACTTTGAGGGAATTGCTCGTGGGCTGCAGTATATAATTAAGCCCTATACATCTGAAAGATGTAAAAAAAAAAAAATAAAAAAAAAAGAAAGAAAGAGGGAAGCAGCGGAGCATTGTTCAGGCTGATCTCCTTGGGTCTTCTCCGGCTGCACAGATTGCTTGCGGCACTCCCTGGAGGCAGGACAGCGGTGCCGGACGGCCAAAGGAGAAGAGATCATAAGCAGATGGTTAAATCAAAGGGATTTATCTGTTCATATAACCCACCCAGAGTCGGTGAATCATCACCATTTTCATGCAATTCCAGCTCCCAATAGGTGATTAGGAGATGCAGTTCTTGAAGAAAACGCAAGTAATTCTTTCACTTTTGATTGCGGCAACAGCGACGGGGAGCAGGGAACAATGGGCACTTTTGTAAGAGGCCTACAAACCAGGTGACGCTTATACTAGTCACCAGGCTAATTAAAAGTAGTTCTCTGAACCTGCGGTAGTGTGCATCTCAATAGAGGTTTCTGAATTGTTTCCTTTGTCACCTCTGACAGTGATTCATTTTCATTGGTAGGGTGAGTCTGCCTGACCCAGTTGTAGGAATGCTTTGTTTCGCTTTTCCTTTCAGCAGGAGAATATGTTGCCCTCAACTAATGCTCCCATACAATGTCTGGCCTTGAAGGCTTTTTACACGGTCCTTGCTCGGGCATTATAAACACTGTATTGTTATCTGTGAGACATACCAGCGCTAAGTTGCAGCAGTTTTTTTTTTCTTATCCTTTTATGAATTCAAGGTTCAACTGTGCTTAAGTGGAAAAGTGAATGTTTTTGAGCTGTAGAAAAATACAGCACAGTATGGACTGACTAGCATGTAAATATACCAATACAATATATTCCATTAGAAATACCAATGTATCTCGGGGGGGGGGGGGGCTGAGCTGAGTTTGATGGTGATGAAGAAGGCAGCAATGATCGCTGTGACAGCACTGATGTTGATGAAGATTAAATGGTGCCACCATACCAACAGTCCTGACTCGACGATAGAGCTGCTATGATAAATCGATTACTTGTCAGCTATTCAGAGAATCACCAACAATTTGGATATTCGATGAATTGATTTTAGCACATTTATAAGGAGACTGATTCCAGGTGACATTTCTAGTTTTACATTTTATAGACCAAACAGCTAATCTATTTAATCGGGGAAAGACATTGACAGATAAATATGGCCGTTTCATTTGCCACAAAAACGCCTGTAGATGGCCTGACTTCCTGCAAAAAAAAAAAAAAAAAAAAAAAAAAAAAGCTGGTTAAGGACGCCTGTGAAATGGCTGGAGATTGTCAGACTTCCTGTGAAAAACACCCAGTTTTGGTCGCCAATAACATCGCTGTAGATGACCTGCCTTCCTGTGAAAAACTCCAAGTTTGTCGCTGCAAAAAAAAAAAAAACCTGGAATTGGTCTCGCTTCCCGTGAACCATAGCTGATTTTGGCTGCCAGTGACACGGCTGGACATGCCTTTCTGTAAAACAACACAAGGCTTTGGTCCTCACAGATAACACCTGGAGATGGCCAGAAAAGTGTCCACAGACTCACACAGCAGTCACCCTTTTGGCAGCCCTGTACTTTGCAATAACGCCACCTTCTGCTCCACCTCCTAAAGTGAAAGTCAGCTAATATGCGTATGAAATTATTGTGATATGTCGTGTTTGATACAATTGTCAACCTCGGACGTATCTGTAGTTTGCAGAAATGTTAACTGCCGATGTAATATCCTGGTGCCTGGGCTGATACTTGACATTGCAGTAGCAACTGCATCCACCTCCAAGCCCATCAGCACCCCTCTGTTTTGGGCAAGGAAAATTAGAGAGCCACTGCCAAGGTGGAATCGACCACAGTAATGTTTTTCCCCTGTGGAGAGTGAAGCCAGGGCAGGTGACACATCCACCCCCATCATACACAGCACCGCACTCCATCACCTCTTGTCAGCCTGAACTGTGGACTCCTTATTCCATCCAATCTAGCGCTCCTTTACCTTATCTCCACAACCAATCAGTTTGCCCCTGATCCTATCCCCTCAACCAATTTAAATTCTGGAGTCTCACTTTAACCAGACAGAGTCCTCTGCCCTTTTCATCATCCCCACCGGTCAAATTAATAGCCACTACCATTTACATGTAACATCAGAGGGATCGGCAAGGCAGGAGCGACAAAGACGTGCCTCCCACTGCTTTGCTTTGATACCCTTATGCAAACTAGCTAGTCTGCTTGACTTCGTGTCAGCTTCAGTGTCAAAAATTGCATGTGTAAAAATGTATTTTTCCTCCGTAGACAAAGCTCCGCGTTTTGTTCATTAAAACTTCACAACCCTCTTTCACACATGCAGGCGGTTTCACAAAGCCTGGTGCTGCTCACTTGCTGGAAAAATAAATTAGAATTGATAAGCAGCTCTTTGAAAATTATAAAAAGCTAACATTTGTTTTATTCTCTTGCTGTGATTATATGCCTGCCGTGTGCACAATTTGATCTGTGTTAAACTCTGAGTCAAAAGTCTTTTGTTTTGTTTTTCCCACGACGGAAAGCAATGAGGTGTTGTTAAGGCATTTCTGATTAAACTGTGACTAAACATGACCAAACACTTCCTTTTGTTGAGAGGATGACGGCAGGGATGACTTGCTCACATGGCATAGCAAAAGCCAACACTTGCTCCTTATGTCTCACCCTCCCATTCATGTGGAATAATGGGGGCCCCCAGCAGGCAGATACGTGTAATTGCATGAGTCAGGCTCTTCTGAAACAGCCTCTTTTTTGTCTGTCTTTGTCAGCCTGCTCGTCAGACCGCTGAGTACAGGACAGGGCTGTCTGCCAGCTTCAACTCTAAAGTCCTGACTTTTTTTTTTTTTCCCCTATCCCGTGAATGTGTGTGTGTGTGTGTGTGTGTGTGTGTGTGTGTGTCTCTCTCTCTCTCTCTCTCTCTCTCTCTCTCTCTCTCTCTCTCTCTCTCTCTCTCTCTCTCTCTGAGTAATTATGTGTGTATGCGCTCATTTCATGCCCATTTCTATTTTATTGATTTCTTTGTCTCATTATTTGTCTATTTATCTTCAGTCCATTACACCATTATTGCCACAATTGCCCTTTGGAATAAATCAAGCAGAAGGCTGTTCAGCAGGCAGCCCACATACTGTACAATGAGGAATATCTCCAATACTTATTGACTACATTTTCTGATGGCTTAATAACACAATGGAGATAATTGTTATCGGTAATTGACCAAATAAATACAACTCAGTAGGTACAGATAGCTTCACAGAGACTGGAGGTGAGGTAAGATTATTTCTGCGAGCAGCGGTTTGTGTGTGACTTTCAATGGGGAAACAAATGAGCTCATTTGTACTTGAAAGCCTGTTTTCCAATATTACAAATTACTGGAGTAAAAATAGCACTTATTCATGCGTTTATCCCTCACGGAGATGCAATGTACGTTCAGAAACCTTTCCCTAAGCATCGCACAAGTGGATGAGATGCGCTACCCCATACTGTTTTTCCATTTCAGATTACTTTGCATTTAATTTTAATTTAACATGCAATCAGACACCATATAGTGGAAACAATTAGTATGAATGTCATTAGCCACTCGCACGCTCGTAATCTGAGATTTTTGCATTGCAAATCACATCACGCACCATTACACACATATGTTTGCTGTTTGCTAAACATCTTCACAGCATATTTGTCAGTGTGTCAGAGCACAAGTTTTTACATCTAAGTGACAATTTGAATACTGATCGATGTCCGCCGCAGGCAAAAAATGTTTTTACATTTTTCTGAAGTGTTGTTTTTTGTTTTTTTTTGTTTGTTTTTTTTTGGACCAAGTGAATTAAACAAGTATCCTGCACATGTGCCTCGGGGGCTCCATATTTCCATACCGATCCAACACTCAACAAAGTGGGATCAATGGTCAACATTAATCTCTTTTCAAAATGGCTTGTAGTCAGTAAATCATGTTGTATAATTATTTGTCTCTACTGCCGACAGGTTGCAAAACATATTTATGGAGACAGCGGTAACATTCTGGTAAGTTAGGGAAAAAGATGGCCATGTGCAGCCATTGACTCCTAAAACAGCACCAACGCCAAACACTTCCTCCTGTTCTCACCTCCCTCACCCCCCTGACTAATACACCACATGCCACCATCACACTATAACGCTCAACCAGTCATCCCTTACAGTGAGCACAGGTCTGACAGAAAATGACGGTCCCTCAGCTGAAATAAAAAAAAAAAAAACACATTTCTCTGTTGTCGCTTATAAATAATTAACATGACAGCATTTCCCCACATTTTTTTTTTTTTCTTGTTTCTCTCCTTTTTTTTGTGGGGGACATAATTAAAATCTCAGGAGCCCCCTGACTGTGCTGGGGATTTATCTCCCATGGCACGTCTCCATCTGCAGCCTGGATCATCAGCCATCCCTCTCTGCATTAGCCCCCAGCTGTGCAACTGTCTGCCCAGCCCAGGCCTAGCACGCCGTATGGGGGGGGACACTTGGTAAGGAAGTGGGAGAAAAGAGCGAGAGAGAGAGAGAGAGAGAGAGAGAGAGAGAGAGGAGAAGAGGGGAAGGGAGGGTGGTAGGTTGAATATCAGCAATAAATCTTAATATTTCACATCAATTTTATTTTGCAGAGCTGATTTGAGCCTCATTTTCGCTCAAATGGCCTTCTCCAGTGAGATCTGATTGATACTAATAGCTTCCACAGCGGTTACATTCAGGGAGGGTCGGAGTCTTTTTTATTGGCGTAGACAGTTGTAAGTGCAGCACCAAGTAAGATTGTAAATTTGGCTCTCTTTCACATAATGTGACTCTTGAGGGCGGTTAGACTGATAGCTTGTGAAACACTACCGTCATCCATCCACACTCGCCCCGTGGATGTTCAATACTAATGAGATGAGTCAATTCTTAAATCTCATAAACAGACACAAAGTTTATGTCAATTTTGTGAGGTTGGCAAAACCTCGTTTTTTGATACTTTGTATTTGACGGAAATGACTTTAATGTTTTCAGATGCATGAAAAAGTTGTCATTTTTTTCAGTCTGCTGGAGGTTTAATGGCACAGTAATGTTAGACAATAACAGATGGCTGAGTGTAGGTGTGGGCTATATATACCTGGCCTCATCAATCTGCATACCAATTTTCGACTTAACACTTTGAAATTGCGTGCAGTGTGCTGGATACGCCAAAGAATTAATATGCTTGCAAGTGATTTCCCAGTCCTTGCCATTAACATCTGTGGAGAGCAGATCCATAGTCAGGTGAAGGGCTTTCTGTTGTCCCTTAAACAATAGAAAATATATTTGGGATGAACAGAAAGCTTTCTCGGGCCAAAAGGGTCTTTTGTACACGGTGTTTCCCACGGTGTTTTGTGAACGTTTTTTGTGTTTTGGGACAATTTCTATTCATCTCAAGATGGGGAGAAAAAAAGGTTAGTCTGGAACCTTTGTTGTCATAGTCATAGTCATAATTGTGTCGTTATGTTATTAAAAGTAAACATGTAACTTCTTGCAATTTGGTTAAGTTTAAGGAACATAAATATTTGCTAAGGTTTAGGAAGAGATAAGGTGTGCATGATGCAAATGTAATATAAATGTTGGTTTTCTTCTGGGCTTCCCAACTGCCACCATTGTTTCTCGCTCTGTAGACTAAGTCATCAACATTTTTTATGTGTGTTATTGGAATGCATCTCCTTCACACTGAACTTGGAGGACTGTCGTATTCGCTGCTTGTAAAATTGGATTGCACTTAATAGCTGTATTATTTGTAAGTTATTGAAGCAGCTATGGATGTCTAAGTCTGGACTAAGTGCAAGGGATGTTAATAATAAATTATTAATCTATTAAACGGCGTTGAGAATTTAACTGATTTAAATATGTATTGATAAACAATCATAGTCACAACTACATCAAATGTAGGCCAGATTTTGTTGAGCCAGTTGTCATTATCTTGTGTTATTAAGTTTATCACTCAAGCAACATGTTTACTTTATCTGTTCCTCTAATTCTTAAAGTGGCCCTCTCTGATTTAACATCAAAACAATTTTCTACTGGTGAAAACGTACAACATATTTCATATGTTATTAATGATTATCGATAATCAATTGTTAAAGACTAGCGATTCAAGAAATGACAACAAATGGGCATCATGTGTGATCTGCAACCAAACAACTCTCCTCAAATGAGCAGTGCACTATGAAAGCAGTCAGTCACAGGGGCCCATGGGTTCATAACTCACCCGGTCTTTGGATTGGAAACCGTCCCACCTACGAAATGGCCAAGTATTTGGCCACCTCATATTCCAGGCGATTTAACGGCGCCTGAGCTCCAGCACGCAAGATATGGTTGATCCAATTTAGGCCATGCTCAATCAACCTAATTCTACAGGGGACACAGAGGCTGGGTACTGCAGTGTGTGCAAGAAGGGATTGCTCAACAAAGCAGCTTTTAAAGGTCATGTTTTTGCTGCCTCCGTGCCCACCAGATCCTTATAGAGGGCACCCTTTTGCGAAGCAGTGTATGTAAATTCATCACAAACCTCCAACTCAACAGTGATTTATGCTGTGAACCTGGGGGACCTTGCTTTTGACTCAGAACGGGAGTGTAAAATGCATCGTGGCGTCTCTGAGGTCCTGTTTTGTTCTGTGCTCAAAGAAGTTCAAATTACACTGACATCACAACTCACCTGACCTGCAAACCCTCGTTTCACTGCTCACTTGTTTTTCCTACGGTTTGCAAACCCACAGTAATAATTTGCTAACACTGTAAATTGTTGTAAATGTATGCGCACGTCAACATGTTTTTTTCTGTTCCTTTTCGGTTTCCCCATCTTTCTCACAGGGAGCACGGTGTCATGCTTTTGCGTCTGCCATACAAGGAGACAATTATGCTATCAGCATGGGATCGCCGCTTGACATCACATGTCCCGATGATATAATGAAATAAAAGAGGTTTCACACACATTCCCCCACTGTGTCCTTGACGTGCGGAAATGTCTACTTTGCAATTTCTGTAATTTGGATGAGAGGTATATTTTCAAACATACCATGGTGTTGAATGTTCTCTGTGGGGGATCGGCAGTCCCGTCTTCCATTTCAACGGGTGTCTCTGTGAGGAGAAGGAGAGAATCTTCCGATGGGGTATTACACATCTTGAAAGTCGCCTTTGGGTCTTTCCTGAATACCAGTGAATGCTCCATTAGGACTGGTGATCCCACAGAATAAGGATAATTACTGTTTAACTCAGAGTTTTGGTCAAAATTCCTACTTTTGGATCCAGAATGCAGACGAAGATGGGAAAACGGGCGAAGAGATCGAATGTGGACATCGAAATCTTTCCACATGCTGGCCATTTTAAACATTCATCACTGTTTAGAAGCCCACCTTACCTATCAGTGTATGTGCACACACATGTCAGCTTTCTGTTCTACCTCCAGATATGTGGTTTGGATAATCTGTTAGTTTTAGACATGTTACCAACAATTAACAGCAGTTTTCTTGGCTGATTCCAATATTTTTGCGAGTCTGACTTATCGATTCCAATTTCTTTTCCTTCAAAGAACTATAATTAATTACACATTTTTACAACCTTTTTTGCTGGAACATTTAATTGCAAGTTCTTTATAAAACATTGACTATTAAATAACCAATAAAAACCATACGCCGTAAGCTGTTTTAATAATCTTTCAGTCAAATGTGGAAGTGAATCTTGGCTCTTTCTTGTAACATTTACACACTGTAACCTAGTATGTCCGGGAAATAAAAATGGAGGGAGTCTGCCTGTGATGCGCTGCAAATTACACGTGAGCAGAATAAACAACTCGCTGATCTGGTTCAGACGACTTACTTTCCCAAAAGAAAACAGGTGCAGCAGCTCACAACACATCCTGTCATCAACTCGTGTTAACGTCCACGTCTCTGCTCCACTCCGTGTCTGTGTGGACGCCTCTATGGTAGAGAAAATGACGCCAAAGTCCAGCAAAGTCTCTCAAACGGACCTGTGAATGAAACAAGCGCACATATTTTTGGGTAATACTGCTTTTTTTCTGCTCAGACTGGTCTGTTTTGCTGAAAACCGGCTGAAAATCAATCTGTGTGATCTCTAGTGTGTTCACACATTCTTTTGACTTTGTCACACCAATTGCTTTGGTGAGTAAAACGATAATGAAAATGATGGAAATGATGGTCAAAGGACAAATGGTGATAAACCGGGATTCTTCTTCAGCAGCTACCTGCAGCTTCTGTCAGCAGGGAACACCTTTTTTTGGCTCAGTGTTCCACATGACCGTACAAGTAATTGACTTACATGTTTAATAAAAATCAGTTTAATCTGGAGCTTAATGGATTGGTTGGGATCTGCAGAAAGCTAATTTGCAGCAGTTCTGATAATTGATTAACTGTTTAAGGAATTTATCTAGCAAAAACTGCCTATCGCTGTGTGCTTCCAGCCTGACCAATGTGAGGATTTGCTGCTCATCTCTGCGGTATATACTTGGAAACTGAATAGCCTAGAGAAAGCAAGCAGTTTGGAGGCCTGACCTTGGGGTACAACAAGCAGTGAATAAAACAATTAATTGAAAAAAAATAATGAATAGAATTATTAGTTTAAGCCCAAGTTTATTTACAGGCGCAGCCTTGTATCTTTTCAGGGATATCTTCTATTTTATAAATTGGAACACGATGTTTGGGTGAGAGCAAATCTTAGTGATACAACATGGAGGAAAGGTCGACGTGGAAACTCTGATCGTCAGCGATGAGGGGAATTTTAACAGCCGTTGGAAGCCATCATGTCTAACATGCAAACTTTTACAGCAGTCAGGAATGCTTGTTGTAAATGCTCAACACGCTGCAATAAAATGTGCCAAGCAGCGCTTGATGCTGGGGTTTAAAACAGGCTTGTTATAATGAGATCTCCCACCAACAAACAGATGTGGCGAACCAGCATTCTGTGAAGTTAACATCTGTGGATAATTGGATGGTGTAGCTATTGTGGAAAACACGTTGTGGGCCCCTGTTTCTCAGTGAGAAGTCATTATCAGTGTTTATGTTAATAGCTTTGCCTTACCAAGGTTGCATGTGTTCTTGGACTGAAGGGAGTTTTGGCTGGCTGCTTGCGCTTTCCACTTCTTGGTCATGGCAGCATTGCTACTCAGAATTTCAAGTCTTGAATATCTGCACAATCTGTTGTGAATTTCTAAACTTAGTACTGCCGTCTACAGAGACCAAGATTCCCCTCACTTGTTGATTTGGCACTTGCGACCTGTCGGTTATCTTCACATTAGTCTTGCCAGTCGCCTGCCAGTGTAAAAGAAACTCATTTTCAGATCTTACAGACCTGTGCCAACAATGTGCTCTTAGGAAACAAAAATAACATTTTGGTGCACGTGTTTGTGCCTTAACGTGCAAGTCGTGTTTCAGAAAAATCTTAGTCTAACACAATAATAAGAATTTCTTGAAATGTTTGGATGTGAAGGTTTCTTCTGCTACGTTAAACATGGATGGTTCGGTCGGATGTGGTGTCCATTTCGTGCTGGACACCCACAGATGCCCGGCTTCTATTTAGTATTCTCTGACAACTGTTGAATAATTTGAAACCTACTCTGAATGAAGATGGTCTCTTTGTGTCGGTGTGTGTGCGTCCCTGTCCGGGGCTGTGCTCGATTGCAATTTGATCACATTTGATATTCACACTCGGTCTCAAGGCAAATTCAATACATCATTTATACATTTCAGAAAATGAGCATATCCAAGGACAAGACATTGGACGGTTAATGCATCATGATGTGAAATTGAAAATGTTTGTGTTTACTGAGCTCTGAAAGAAGGTTATTTAACGTCTCAAGCAATGAAAGCGATTTTGAAGTGAGGAAGGATGCGATAGGCTGCTGTTTGTTCGTAGTGTCCTTCTCTACACAGACAGCTCGCTTCTCCAGTCAGTCGGCTCCTTATAAATAAATTGCAAGTACGAGGCATGCCGACAGGTTTGGCCGGTTCATTTACTACTTGACTAAAATGTTCAAGATGTGATCGACTGTAAGTGATTTGAACTTGGTATGTTGACAGGTGCCTGATATGCCTCCAGCATCCCAGCAACCCAGCGACCGCGAGCACCCCTTGGGAGCTTCATGCATTATGCTTCTAGCATTTACAGAGAAAGAGATATTAAAAAACATCCAGTCGGCAGCAGCTCTGCTTTGTTGTGGAGAAGAGAAGTCAGAGGAGAGCAGGAGAGAGAGACGTTCAAGCTAAATACAGGCCGTGAGTAAATAGCAGACAGCGGCTTCATACCAGAGTGATGTTCAGAGGAACTTTGTAGAACATAAACCGAGAACAGGCAATGACCAGATTGTTATCTTGCTACATACTCACAAAACCATTGAAGCCTTTGTGCCATTTCTTTCAGACAGCCTGATGTTGTGTGCACGATTTCTTACGAGGAAAGGGAAATGCTGTAGCTTTAGCAATCAAAGGTGCGATGCATAATAATTTGTTGTCTTGAAATCATCCTCCAAAAAAAGAGGGGCAGCATCTCACCATAGTTACTGATAACTGCTGCTAACTGTGTTCTTTTCAAACATCCATGGCTGCAGGTACTGTTAGCTCGTTAGCTCAGTTAGCCGTACAGCTAGCCGGACTAACTGGAGAATGTTGGTGTTCACACCACAAGCAGAGGAGTTTCAGACCATTGGGAGAAAAAGGTTGTCAGGCCTGGGGCTAGCTTGTTAGCATGCTAACTTAAGTTGATACTCTATGTCTTCAAATCAAAACATCGATGTTGGCAAAACTTGTTTCTTCTGTTGATATCTTTAGTTAATTTATGAATGTTTTGAATTAAAAATATATATATTGCCCATTTAACCTAATGTTTCTCATATGGTTTGCCAATTTAAGATAGGATATTTCTGAATATCAATGTACAACAACCTGTACCCCTGTGTATCTGTCCAACCTCATGTTTGCGGCTGTTGATGTGGTCATTTTCCTGTCACTATTCTACAATACAGAATTCTGAATGTAGCTTACTGGCTAATATTCTCATTCTTTATCCTGCCGCTGAAGCTCATATTTCTCCAAACAGATAAAACATTTATCAATGGCCACAACATCTTACCTTGTGAGGCAGAGAAATGACATGATCATCTCATCTCGCAGATCCGTACTACATGGCTTCAAGCTATGTGCTTGTAGCTGAACCACAGTGGTTTGGATCAATCAGCGTCCTATGAGGAACTACTGGCAGCTGTTTGAAAAGAACAGTGGCGGCTCCTAAAGAGGTAAGTGAGGATGATGCTATAGCTTCAGTTATAGCAAAACTGAAGAGGATTTTTTTTTTTCATTGAAAGAAGAGCAAAGAATGGCACTGAAGGCTTTTCTCGATGGAAAAGATGTTTTTGCTCCTCTCTTGTCTCTGGCTTCAGCAAAGAGTTTGATTTATCAATGTGCTCCACCGGTTGAGCTCTCCTGCTACATCACATGGTTCGTTTAGCTGATCGGCTGAAGTTAGCACATGATACAGGGTGATCAATGAAGCATCTTTTGAAGGTGCCTGCTGTTTTCTAAACAGTGTCTTGGGGCGACTTCCCAGGTAGTTCTCCGTAACAAACCATCCGGCTTATCAGGTTACACAACACCACACCTGCTGTCCAAACCGGAGGTGTATGAGATGATTCAGCAACGTTGACCAGGGCTGTGTCTATTCAGCGTCGCTTGACGAAGTATATCTTTCCATGGATAATGTGCACCGTCATGCAAATGGCATAATTTAAACATGAATCATGGGTCCAAAACCTTGCCAATGACTTTGAATCACTCACATGGTCTGCACAGCTCTCAATCTCAAGCCAGCAGAGAACATTTGGATGATTTTGCAGCACCTTGGAAAATCAATGCCTGGAAAGATCTGACTGTTTTGTTCACATATTTCAATTTGTGCTACCCGCTAAAGCAGCTGGCCAGTCAAATAGGATTGAGAACAAGAGTTCTCGACCTTTAAAAGAGGAGCTTCATCACAGCCAGTATACATGAGTGTGTACAATACTCTCGGCTCTAGCTGTATGATTGATTTAATGTGGTGTAATGTTAAAAGAGGCAAGCCTTTAAACACGACCAGGAGCACACTTGGAAATATATGGTGGCAATTCATAGGTTTTGGAGAAAATAGTACAAAGGCTATGTGAAGAAATAACCCTGAAACACAGCTAGCATGTTTTCAAAGGAAATGACTCAAAGGTAATTCAGCTGCACATCAGTGTCACAAGTGACAAAACATGAGAAAGATCTATGGAAGACATCGTGCTCGTGTCGCTATTCATTAGTATGCAGCACATCACGACATGCTCATGTTCAGGGGGATAAGAATGTGGGTTTTTTTTTTTTTTTTTCATTCAGGTTACAGCTTCAACACTTTTTACCTGATTGACATCCCTTTTTTATAATTTTTTTTTCAGTATACGTGATATTGAGTTGCCCCGGCAGGTTCAAGCACACGCTGCAAGATAACAAATTGATCATGAATAAACAAGGTCACTCCTAATCAAACAGTCCGATGCTTAAGTCCGAATGTATTAGCGGGATCAGACGTGCTCAGAAAGAAAGGAGTCAGCAGGCAGAGGAATAAATACCAGAGAGGCAGCAGGCCAGGAGGTCAAAGTTTAAAGGTGGAGAAAGACCAGATATGCTGGATTGCAATTCAATAAATTCCTCTCTGTTTACTCAAATAAGTCCTTCTGTCAAGTTCCTTAAGCACACATACTTATCTCTACCTGTTTAGGTAGATATTCATAGATTTATTTATAGAGAGAGCAGTAATGTTCCATCTAAGAGCCTGTAAAAACCTTACAGTCTGCATTGCAATTGATGTTAAGACACACCACTGTGTTTTATTAAAGTTTGGAATGAATTAAGTTTGCACCTGCAGTGACATCCGCGAAGCTCTTCCTATTTTCTAAACAGGCGAATTGTTTATCCATCTCAATATGACAGATATTGATTGAAGTAGCTGAAGAAGTGTTTTGTACAGGCGACGGAGTGCCATGGCATGTAATTATCTCCCACTGTCTTCTGCTGATAAGGAAAAAAAAAAAAACTGCCGTGCCTAAAAAATGTTAATCCGGGTATTAGACAAGTGGGAAGATGCATGTCTCAGTGCAGGCTGGGAATTAGTTTTCAAACACTTTCATTAGAGCCCTGTGATTGAAATAACTTCTTTGGCTGAGAAAGTTTTGCAAGGCTTTTCTCTTTGCTTTAATAACAAATGACCAGGCAGTGTTTGTACTGTAACTGCTCGCTGGCTGTAAATTGTTCTGACTGCGAATGGAGAGTGTGTCTTTCTTTCTTTTCTTTTTTTTTTTTATATAGACAGGCTGCGCTTGGTAATTGCTAACTTTGGGATATCTGAGAAAATGCGCCGTTATCTGTGAAAGCTTTTAAACCATTGTGTAAAGGCAGAATTAAACGGTCAAATGGAACTGAAAGCACTAATCCACAGATTGTAATTTTTCAAAATAAAGCCATTATATCGCTTTTGTGCTGCATTATCACTGCCCATCGCTTTTCAGTAATTTTGAAGAATCTGAATGAGCCAGCACAGAGTGCTTCTCCTATCAAAGAAATAAAACACTGACTAACCTAAAGTAAGCGCTCACCATGCAGGAACTTAATCCTGTTCATCATTGGGAAGAATTCTGTTATGTCCCCCTAAAGTCATATAAAGAACATTATTATATGACCACTGTAGACCAAGATGGGAAGGCCATCCTGAGGTGATACAGAGAACTCTGAACTGCAGCACTTTCACAACCAAAAGAGAACATTTTATGATCATCCCCACTGTTCTGTAAAGGTCTGAGACACTCTCAGGGAACTTTTAAGGAACAGAACATCCCCTTCTTCTGTGGGGTTTCTGCTCACTCCCACTCTAGAGCTGTGATGTCCATGTACAAATCAAGATGTCTAATCATGCAGCGGCACAGCAAAACCACAAAATATTTGGTTCTGGTAGTTTGGTGACGTACACACAGGGCTACATGGTGATTGCTGTAACTCTCAAGCTAACTGCTATCGCACCAGCTAGTAGGGAACATGGTAGCACTAGCCAGTCACAATAGTTCTCAGAGCTTCTTTCAGTTTTATCAGTATTGATCTGCTTACATCTGGCATTTCGTTTCTCAGGAGTGTATGTCATTTAATTCAGGAAGGAGCTTTGAAGGGGAAAAGAGCTTTCCAAGCTAGTTAGCAAGCTTCTTATCTTGGTCGCTAACAGGAAATAACTTCAAAAGACACGGTGCATATAGCCCAAAAAAAATACATCAGTCAATCATCAAACACCAAAAATCATCTGACAGTGGAGGGTTGAATAAAAATGGACAGTGCAACACAGCTAATAAGCTATGCTAGTTTCCCCCAGTTTTTCTTGTTGCTATTGGCCAATGACAAAAGTTGACCTTGCTGAACAACACTGGTGTCGATTTGATATGGCCAAAGAATGCACTGATCGCAGAAATTTAATTTAAAACAAATTAACTTAACTTCTCTTAAATGCCGATGTGATTGACATCCCTGTTTAACCCCTTTATTGGTTCTAATGTGGCCATGTGGTCAAATAATTATTTGCCCCACTAATCCAGCACTGCTGGTGAAGTAACACAGGACCTTCACACAGTAACTGTGATGTATGTTCCAGCAAATACCAGTCTACGTGGTCAGGACTTGACCTACTAACCCAGCAGTGAAGCTCTGACCCTGGACTCCCCCTCTGGACACCACCTTGAGCCCCCATTGAACTTGTTAACAGCCTTCCCATGTCTCTGGGCCGGGCAGCGGTGATTTATTTTCTGTGCCCTCACAACAAGGAGCACCGCAGGGTTGAAAGATGATTGTCCCGTTGAACAGGGGAATAAACCGAGCTATGATGGTGTCAGGAACCCCAGCTGGAGCCAGGAGCAAACTCTATCACAGACACAAAGGAGGGAGTTGACCTTTAATCAAAGCTAAGCTATACATGCTGCTGCAGTCCAGTGGAAATCACCCTATTCTGGTGATTTTGAATTTATGATTTTACATTTCATTTGTTCCTCTGTGGGACAGTATGCAAGCAGGACATTCCATTAAATCCATGAGATGTATTGAATGGTGAACAGTCCACTTAAAACCTGCATACCTCTGGAAGAATGTCTCATAGTAATTATATTTCCTGGCAGGTGATTTTATGTGTTTATCACCTCTCAAACCAAGGTTAATTTAAAGTGCTTTATGTAAGACATATAAATGATTAAAAACAGTTGAAGCGCATTCAGTATGAGAGAAAAAATTAATACCAGCCACCTAAATATTCCTGTTTTTCTTTTCATCAAAATCTATTCGTTCATGGGTTTAATAACATAAGGTAAAAATAATCCCTTTATTTACATATTTTACCTGTCTTGATATGTCACCATATTTCTTAGTTATTTGTTGATGTTCGTATATCTGCAGATCTTGCAGACAATAGATACAAAATCGGTCACAGAAAGAGATCCATGCACAATTCACAGAGAAAGTAATGACAATGATGAAAAGCACCCCATTTAGGAATGTGAAGTCAGACAGCAAACTCTTACAACAGTAAGGAGAGAAATTTCCCCAGACTTCATTATAAAATCGCTCAACTTTGTGTGTTGTTGATTTAGAAGAAACATTATAAACTTTGTGAAATGTACTCTATGACGCAATCCTAATTTTTTCTGCCTTCTTGTTAAATCGGCATACATTATATCTTGTTTTAGTCATGTGTGTCTTTGATATAACGACTTGTTTTAGAGGATGCTGCAGCAACCAAAGCACCACTGTTCCATGCTGCCGTGCACAGGTTTTCGTGGAGATCAGTTTTGTAGTTTTTATGTAATCTTGTTGACAAACAGTTGAAGATCGTCATCACCCCTTCACAAATTATGAGATGTACACAGTTGCTGATTTGGCCTGAGGAGATACCCGGGGAAAACTTATGCAGGGTTTTTTTCCCTTCCCTGCCATAAAAGCTGCTATTTTCCCAGAAGAACATCAATACCAAACTTCGTGACAGCAAATTTCAGACATTGCAATGAATGTTTTTTTTTTTTTTGTCTCTCATTATTTTCTTCTCTCCGACCACAAAAACCATCTCAACAAGAGGAGTTTGAAGAAGTTAAAAAGAACAATGGCGTAATAAAATAAAAAAACCTTAAAGAGGAGGAGAAATCATGAGGAGCAGCAAAGGTACTAAATAACAGCGTACCAAAGGCAAGAATAAAGACTAGTTGAGGATGAAGAGCTATAATCTTATGCTGACTTTAACTTAGACTTGGACAATTTTACACCCCCAGCAGTGCCATCATGTCTCACTGTGGTGAGCTTCAGTGTCTACTAAATCAAGTCCACCCACGCACACTACATCAGCTCGCCCACGCCCACCACCCACTGACGAATCTGTCACGGCCGCTATCAATGGCGGTCCCTTTTACTCTGGTGGAGGAGCAGAGGCGTGCGCGCTCTCAAGCGTGTGTGTGTGTGTGTGTGTGTGTGTGTGTGTGTGTGTTAGCGAGAAAGAGAGCGAGAGAGTTGTATTTATCTGGTGTGCATGAGACAAGGCAGAGAGAGCCAGTAAATCTGCGTTAGCCTGACATGAATGAATCCTCTTTGCTGTTTTTTGATTGCTCGCACATAATCTCATTTTCTGTACATACAGGCCATTTTGGTGAAAATTAAAAGAGGGAGGACTGAGTTAAAGAAGTGTTCTCCAGTGTACAGTCAGTTTTTCCGTTGTCTTCTTTTTGAAAGAATCTGAAGAGCCTGTTGGGGGTGCCGCGAGCCGCTGTACACTTACTTGGAGATGAAGGGGATGAAGTCATTATCTATTGATGTCTTCTTTTTAAATGCCTTCGTCCTACTGATGTGTACTCAGCCCACACTCCCCGTCCCCGTCCCCCCCCCCCTCCCTCACTGCCAGCCCTGCACTATACCACCACTCCTCTCTATCTCTTCCTTATTTGACTTAATGCTGATAAATTAGCCCCATCTTTACCCCTCGCGCTCCTCACTCTGAGTGGCCCCGGCTGGATTTACTGGCGCGTACTTCACAGTGTCTGTCTCCGCTTCTTTTTCACTGTGGAGTCAGAAAAAAAAAAAAGGGTTCTGGTGGCGCATCCTCAGCGAAGGTCATTCGCCGTCGATACCAACTTGACAACAACATCTCGGCTAAAATGGGATCATTTGAGCTCGCAGACGCAAAGACGGCACCTTCTCTTTGCCCCCCCCCCACACAAAAAAGCTATATTTCAACTTCTATTTTATATGTGCCGTCTGCAGAGAAAAACGCTCTGAAATGTTAAAAGGGAGAAATACCGGAGCCGTTTATTGCATTTAGAGGAACGCCAGAGCTGCTAATTTTTACCTAGGAGACTCAGCCCCTTTAAAGTGTTGCCATTGATGTAAATGAACACTATTATTCTCCCAATGGTTTTCCAGAACATTGCTATAATTACCGTAATTATATACTGTAAAAAAGCAAATTTGCTGAACAACGGGAGCAATATCTCCACTGCCTCACTGTTTGGTGTACACTCGCACATTTTTCTTCACACACACTAACTCTTTCTGCAAACTTCTCATTCTTATTCCCCCAGAGAGCTTTTTTTTTTCTGTGGCTCTCCACAGTTTTTCTTAAAGGAGGGGTGGGGGAGGTGTTGGAAAGAGAAACGGGGGGAAAAAGAAAGAGCCTTCTGCTGCCGTGAGAGAGATGTCGAGCTTAACTGATATTGCCTGGCTGCTGTGTGTGCGACGCTGGGATGCCATATCTGGGTCAGGCCTCTCAGCCTGGTTCAGGCGGCATCATGCGGTATTCTACAGGGAGTCCTCTTTAACTTCAACATGGGCGAGAGAGAGATGGATTTTGAGAATATCTGGTTTCACAGGTGTGGCACGCTTGATAAAAACGCTCCCTGGTAAGACAGCTGAGCAGAGATTCATCAGCAGCGCAGTGGGCCTAAAACATTCACAGGCCAGCTGGTACACTCTCACAGCTCTGACGCCACGGAAATGCACTTGAGATCCCGTGTCTGTGTTTTCACTCTGACACAAACCTGCAGTGTAAAGTAATGGTAAAAGGCAGCAGTGTATACCCTTTACCCACTCCATCGAGCCGTGCCCTTCTGTTGTCCCAGGCCTCTGGGGTGCAGGCCTGTTGATGTACATAGTTTAATCAAACTGGCAGGGCGGCCTGCGCTGACGGGTGTGTTGTTTGAGCTCGTTGCTCCATGTGGCCGGCCGTCCCACCCTGTGCTTTCCTCAACACCCTTTTCACAACATACCTTTTTCACACCGGACAAAAAAATAAAACACCAACACCCGCTGACATATGGCTTCTGTTTTCCATGGGTAAGGGTGCGGTTGGCATTCGTTTCCCAGGTCAGATGAGTCCGCAGCAGTCACAGGTAGTCACCGACGCCGATCAGCTGCGATAGAAAAGTGATGCCCAGGTGGACACACTAATTTTCACCCCCACCGCTCAAAAGCACTTTAGAGCACTTGTCAGATTCACCCATTCACACACTTACACACCCACTAATGGAGGAGGTTGCCGTGCAAGATGCCAGCTGCTCATCAGGAGCAATTTGGGGTTCAGTATCCTGCTCAAGGACACTTTGACATGCAGCTGGGGTGATCCGGGATTTAAACCAGCGATCTTCCGATCTTCACTATCACTAATTTACCAATGAGTAAGGTTGTTTAAGGTTGTTGGTGCTTAAGTCATTTCCAATCATATCCGTTGAAGCAGCACTCAGACTTCATTAGTTTGTGACTGAAAGAGAGAATGAAGTAAAAAAAGTTCCATCGCAGCTTTTTCACTGATCTCCGAGCTGCCTTCTGCTGTACAAGTCAAACCCATCAGCTGGCTGCTGCAGACATCTACTGGCATTTAAAAAAAACCTACATATACATATAGGCTGTTATTGACATTTAGCCACTTCTGCTACCATTGCATTCACAACAACGCTAACATTGCCAATGCTAGCTAGCTAATGTAAACATTGCAGACACTAACATATGGACAGTACAGTATGCTGGGTGCGTACTGCAGAACTCAGTCATTTTTACTTTTTGTTCTCACAAACTGGCAACTACTGTCCATGTTGTGTGCCTGCATAGTTGGGAGTGGAAACGTGGGAGATAGCGTGATCCTCTCATGCTCATGGGCACTTCAGACGGAGACGGATGGCAACACCCGTACGTTACGCTGTGACGCTCGTGTCTGCCGGGAGCTCGGCCCCCCAGAAGCATTGACAACCACTGCGGTGCTCAGGGGAACCGGCGGTGATGCAGTGTGTGAAAACTGGGATTAACAAGAGAAAGAATTTTTAAACGACTACATTCGATACCTGCGGTTTGAGTAAATGCTCGAGCCTTTCATGCTTTGTTCACTAATTGCAGCACTCTGCGATTGAACTCGTGGAACATGAAAGAACACCCTCACAAAAAAATACCTTTGAATGTGGAAGAATACTGTTTCTTTGTCTTTACACTGAAGGGAACGTACGTGGGGAAATTTTTTCTTTTCAATTGCGTAGCCTTGAAATGTATCGAACATTTGAAACTGTTGTCTACAGTATGGCAAAAATGCTCTTAGTTGAGAGCTGGTCTTTATTGTAAACTGGTAGAGTTTGAATGAACCGAGCCCAGTGTCACTGCTGTTATGTTTGTGCTTGTGGATGTACAGACAGTTTATCCTCTTCTACTCGTCTACACAATAAAAAGGCTGCTGTCGTGCCTCGCAGATGGTCGATAATGTGATATATAAAAATACTGATGCCATTCTCTAAGGTTGCAGGATATGGTCTAAAAAACATAATGCGGTTGCGATATCACGTACGATTATATGGAATGATCATTTTTGCATCACAATTTCCATTTTTTTCTCTTTTTTTTTTGCCAGAAGAATTAGTAAAATCCTGCTGATGTGACATTTGTTGGGGTCCGTACCAAACAAACACACGAGATTTGTGTCTCAGGGCATCTCTGCAGCGCTGCAGTACTTCATTATAATGTTGTTTGTCACATTTAACCTTCGTCAGATAATTGCAGCTTCCTGAGATTTTGATACTGCACAGAGCCATGAAACAGTTGATTGGTTTTGCAGCCCCATATGCATTAGTGTGACCATCAAGACCAATCTTTTAATTGCCAATAATTCAGATTTTTAATAACCTCGTAAGAGAGCCCAGAACTAGCAGGCTTTTCCCTTCGTACCTGCCTGTTTATGCCTGCAGGTCAAAGGAGTTTGTGTTGAAATCGTGATGCAAGAACTCTCAGTTGTTGCACTTTGATGAGAAAAAAACAAAGAAAAAAAAAAGATTCTAGCTTATAACATTTTCACCGCTTTCTCTTTGGAAAATAAAAACAATTTCATCCGTGTGATTTCTCTGTTTGTGTGGCAGCTCTAATTGGTATTTGTGGGTATTTTTTTTCCGTGGCTACTCAATTCAGCTGCTCTGCGGAGGTGCCCTCGTTTTTTGGGATCACACAGATGTCAGTTCTGGAGCTCTTTTGATGAGCTTTCTATTTTAAGCAAATCGCTTCACTGTTGTGCAGTACTTTGGTCTCTGGTGAACAGCTTCAGCCGGTCAGACAATTAGATCAGTTATGAAATTTAAGCCAGTCTTTTAACTTGTTTCTTCCTGTTTTGATTGTGAGTCACAAGCCCTGATCAGTGAAGCCCCATACGGAGAGGAGCACAATAATTCCAGGCAAGAGTTGCGGCTGGTGGGCTGAGGACAAAGGGCAAAACTCAGATCTGCCCACCCACTGTGGTCACCCTGCCTGGATAGCCTCTGGATACGGGTAAATGGGCATGGGGATCGTCATCCACATAGTGAGTCAGTCTAATAAGCTTTGTGAGTGAGTAGGCAGCAGTCAGGCCGTCTCTGCAGGATCTCACTTCTTTGACAATGTAATACAGTACATGTTCTCTGCGATGGGGACAGTACGGTGTCATCTGAAGGCTTCCTCAGCGTCAGCTGAGAGAGATTATAAAAGGAGAACAATAAAGGCAGGTGTGACCTGCAGAGACACACAAGTGGAGGCTAAAAGCTGTAAAAAATTAAAAAATAAAAAAAAAGAGGAAAACGTGCAAAGTTTTCACGTCAGTCAGTTGAAAAAACGATCTTTGAATTGAACCAAATGTCAAGAGATTTTATCCATTACTTCGGAGGACGATGCACTGGAATCAATCCCTCAAAACTAAATCACAAAATAATTAGTGTCTCCTTATCGCAGTCTCCCCCGCTCCTCTCCGTCTCCTCTTCTCTCCCTCCACATGTACAGAAATGCACACATGCTCGCATGCTTGCTCATCCCCGTTCTCCAGGACTAATTACTTTAAATGAAAAAAGCTCTCCTCAGGGGCACCAATTTCACCCAGTGCCTGATGAGCAGAAATTACATGTCTAATGGAATGGAATAGTTGCGCAAATTGAAGAAATGAAACACACTTTTTTCTTTTTTTCTCTTTTTAAATCTTGATGCTACCTTAAATTAGATTTTAATTTGGACCACACTCGCACATAATGGAGTGCAGTAAGCCCTCTTTGGCACCTCTCCTAATTTCCTGTGGCTTTCTTATTCCGCAGGTCGCCTGCAGTATCCATTATCAACTCCACCGACCGCCATTTTAAGCGAGATTCCTATTGCCGCAGGAACGTGATGTCAAGTCACCTACAGTAAACGCGATGGCCGAACTGCTTTTTTGTGTCCAAACCCCGTGTAAAAAATGGAACTTCGGCTACGGCTGTTGAAAGAATCAGCCTTCGTGGCCTGTCGTTCTGCTTTTTAAAGAACAGCCTGCCGAACAGACGGAGTTGCCTCACATAGCGGAAATAATCTCTGCCTCTGGACAAACAACTCACCAACCAGGGACAATAATAGTAGAGTTATGGCCCTGCACCTGGTTGACTAACCTGCTCCAGGTAGTAGAGCCCTGCTTGTCTGTAAAATGACCTGCCAACCACAGCCACTCCGCCCTGCCTCCGGCTAAACCATCAGCCAGCTGATCTTCACTCTGTTCTCCCTGGCGATTTGCCACAGGCAGGCTGATTCTGCCCGTTCACCTGGCCGCTTTAACAAAAGATGGAGCGATATTTCTGTCGTGCAAAGAATAATAATTGATGGACAGGTAGTTTTTTTTCTTGCCAGGGGCAAGTTTTCTGACATGCTAAGCAGGGTGAATATTCCAGCACAAAGCGTTTTGACTGCGATTCATGATTCATGTACAATCCGATAACAATGCTGTAGACACACTGTGACAAGATTCAAGGTTCAAAGTGATTTATTTGTCACTACAGAGGAGGGTTGCATAACTAAGTGAAAGTATCTAAACTCCTTTATATTAGATGTTCAACATCCAGGAATCTTTCTATCAACTTTGACTGCGTGCTGGCGCCGAGCATCAATGAAAAAATAAAAAACAAAATCGGAAGGAGCTTCTTGCTGCTGCATCCGCACGGTTGTTCGGCGGCAGCCAGTGCTTCCATGCAGTGACTAAAAGGCATTGATTTTTTTAATAACTTGTGTAAACCACAACTTAGGCAAACTATAATTAGCCAAAATTGCTGAATCACAAAAAAACAATGAGGTCGTAATCCTGGCAAGATGGGATGTTTTCAGGAGAGCAAAACTGACGCACATGTTGTTCTTTGTTGCTCTTTAGGATAAATGTTAATCACAAAGTCTTTTTTTCATACCTAGCCAGTATAGGGGAAAACTGTAAGCGTAGGTTTGTATACATGTTTCCATTATTGTTATATAGGATTATATTTCTATGTTCATCGTCCCCTTTTGTCCACAGGAGGTCCACATGTTGCTCACCTTTTATGCCTCATGACTCACTAGTTGAGCAGAAAAACAGTGCCCCTGCTGAGTGGAAAAAAACACACAAGATCTTGTTGTGGATGACTACCGGCGGCCCTGCATACAAAAACCCCAAAGCCGCTTGCTCGTTCGTGGGAGGAGTGTCTTTAAGCCAAGGAATGTTGTCTTTGCCTCCTCCATCTGAGCCCATCTGGACGTACAGTGTGTCCGAGTTTCAGCCGAGATTGAGAGAAAAGACAAACTGCAGCTGCCGGAGTTAAAAATAAACAGAAACTGTACTGACGGGAAGAGGGCTGGAGAGAGCTGTGGAGAGGGCTTCAAGAGGTCGACCTAATGGTCCGGAGGTCACCGCACTCGGGTGTGTGTGTGTGTGTGTGTGTGTGTGTGTGTGTGTGTGTGTGTGTGTGTGTGTGTGTGTGTGTGTGTGTGTGTGTGTGTGTGTGTGTGTGTCAGAGAGGGAGAGAGTGAAAGACAAAGAGAGTGGAAGATGTGGAAAGTCCCAGAGAATACAAAAACATCACAGTCACAAAATGCTACAGAAACTGTGAGAGAATTAAACAAAAAGACCAAAAATGTTAAAATCCATGCATTAAACACACAACATTACTCCAGTTTAAATTGTATTGTTTGTGTGTCTGAACAAAAGGTGAGAGAAGAGCTTCCTAAAAAAAAAAAAAAAACAGCATTCACTCATTTATTCATTTGTTTTTATCTCTTTATCACTATTTGAGATTACAGAGGACCGGTCCCAGCTTTACCAGCTAAGATCCGGCGATAAATGGGAAACTTTTTTTATTTTTTTTATCGAGTCTTATTAGGGATTCTGCTTGTCTGCCCCCACTATGAGCTGATGTAAAAACCAAAAAATAAAAAATGAAAGCTTTCATATCGTACATGAGTGGTGTTCTGGCAGCTGTCAAGATAATGTAAGCCGAGGGGAGACGTGTTGAAAGAATTGCAGGAAGAACAGTAACTTTTCACCGGCGCCCCGCTCTTTGACTGCAGCTGAGGCGTTCACAGCAGCTGAGTCACCGTCCCAGAGTCCCCTCGCTCGCCGTGTCTTTGCTGTTGCGGCTTAAGAAACCTCCAGTACTGTATGTGCGTCACGTACAGTATGTCATCGGGAACTTGCAGTCGACGATTTTGAAGACGGTCACGTTTTTCTCATCGTGCTTTTGCGCTCAGTATGCCGCGTGTTAAATTGAACGATAGCTGTGAGGTGTTGCCTTCGAGTTGCTTCGAGGGTGGAGGTGAACACTGTAGGAACCTTTTTTTTTTTTTTCAATAAAGGTAATAATAAGTCTTGGATGTGGATGTAAACATGCTGAAATTGGAGCTGAAAATTAATTCAAGTTCATTTTGAAAAATTCACACAGGCTCAGGCTTTTTCCAGTGGAGGGCTGAAACTGTAACTCAGTGGCGGACATGGTCTAAAAGCTCACACCTTTTGTATTGCGCTGTCTTGTATTGTATTGTTAAGATGTTAAATGGCCCGACTCAGTTCCTAAGTCCTCAGGTCTGAGGGACGTCATGCACAGTGTCACTCTACTGGCCCTTTTTTAGATTTTGAAAAAGGATTAATGCAGTACCTCACACAAAATAATTAATAATATTTTTTTTTAATCAAATAGTATTAGACAATAGATATCCTGTACACAGCAGAGCTTCTCTCCTGGGTGCATCCAGGACAGGACGGACCAGAGTTCCAGCGCACGCCAGAATACGATTTGACGTTATTTTATTAACAATGACAAGGACGGAGGACAAATCTGATAAAGCAACATGCTAAAGGCACAGTTTGCTCCTTGTTATTCTTAATAAAAATATATCAATTGAATCGTAGTGTGCACGTGAATATTGATATTTCTTATTTTATTTTGATAACTTACGGACCAAGTTCGGGCAAGTCAAGTTGATTCTATTTACACAGCTCACAATCTCACAATCTCAAGTCACTTTGCCTCAGTTTGCTTCACAGTCTGTGCAGTGAAAGACACTCTCTGCCCTCAGATCCCTGGTTTGAATATGGAAACCCCCCCCCCCCCCCCGCCCAGGTCAAGCTGTGGGAGTGTGAGTGTGGATCCAGGAGGCCGACTGATGTGGAACCTCCTCTCCACTGCGGTGACCTGGACGAGCACAGGCCATGTAAGATGATTACATGTATATAGATATAAGAAGATTATAAAGCAGAGGAAAGCAGGCCCTCTGTGCTAGAGCACAGTTGTAGGTATCAATGGTAACTTCAACCAGCGAGTAGAGGATGTGGAGCAGCTGGTTTTTGGACCCGTGAGCGGCAGCTAAAACATGGCAAAGGTCAACATTTCACCTCTATCTGTTATTTACACTTCACAGTAAATGACATAACTGTCTGCGACCAGCGGCACCTCCTCAACCCCCAACAAACCACTTCCGCGTGAGATAATATTCAAAGCTTAACTCTCAAAAAATAATTCACCATCACAGAAGGATTTCTCCCTGTAATAAGGGATTATAGAGCAGCTTTCTCCGCAGGATTTTTGAAAGCCATAAGCTGAAATGGCACTAAAGTTCTTCTGAAAAGAAGAATTAGTTATAGTGTAACAGAAGCGTTGATAGATAGATATATATTTTTACGACCCCACTACCAGCAATTATCTCTTTGCGGTCGTGGCTCTGGATGTGCAGAGAGAGGCATTGAAGTATTGCTTTGTTTCGCTTTTACGTAAGCGCTCCCGACTGAGTTTGGACAGTAAAATTGAGTTTGAGTTTTTTTTCTTTCATCAGGTGCTGAAGATGATTGCTGCGTGGGCTTTTAACATGAGGGTTTTATTTCTCCATTTACCAACAATCACGCGTTACGCCAATTAACCCATACCCAGCACCTCTGCCTGCCTCACAGTTTTTACCCAGCAGCACATTGAGAAAACTCCTGGCCTTTTTTTTTTTTTTTTTTTACCAGAGATACAGCAGTTTGCAGAATGAATGCCGATGCTCCTCTAAAATAGGTGGTCAAGGGGACAAAAGAAGAAAATGCATTACATTTACTGATACGCCGCGGAGTGTGTTGTGTGGAGAATTACCTACAACAAATGAAAGCGCAGGCAGGAGAGGGGGAGATAAAGTGAGCGGGCACAAAAAAAAAAAAAAAAAAAAAAATAGAGTAATGTTCCCGCAGTTTGCAGATTTGTTGTGTGAAATGGCTCGGCCCATTATCTGGACAGCCAGGAAAGGTTTTAGCGCAGTGTGAGGAATGCGAAGGTGCGCGTCCCGGTGTGTAATTAACAGATAAAACTGTTGGTTCATTAAATGCATATGCAGTGTCATGCATTCTCTATGCGAGTATTGATCGACCGGACATCTCCGCGCGCCTCCCCGCTCGCCGGACTTCTGACACACTACATCCATCACGCCACCTACCTCCACCATATTTATAGAATTTTAATTAGCTCTGCGCTCAAGCCAACATCATTAGCTTTTTCTCACTCTCCCTCTCCCCCCCTCTATCTCTCTCTTTCTCTCTCTCCAGCAAACAGCCGTGCATTGTAATAATGGTGTTTTCAGACAGAAGCGGTGGGCACTTATATCAAGGACACAGCAAGAGTGGGGGGAGAGAGAGCGCAGGACACAAGGTTGACAGTTTAAAATGACAATGAAAAATGGAAGTGGTGGAAGAAGAAGAAGAAGAAGAAGAAAAAAAAAACAGCGTAACATATGTGGAATGCAGGCAGTAATGTCACCTTGGAATAATTTCAGTATGATTAAATGAGTTGCTCCGGCCATTTTTTTTCAGCGTTGACAGTATCTGAAAAGAGTCGACACACCACCGAATCCTGAAAAGAAGTTTGTGTGAAGTTTTTAGTGACTCCGACGTGCAGGATGAGATTATATTGAGGTGCGTACAGATGCTGGAGACCATTGAAACACTTGAATTTAAAATTCAGTTCATGCTGAATATGGTCAAAATCATGTTGCTGGTTCAGGGTGAGTTGTGTCTCTGTCTCAGCCGCTCTGCCCCCCCATCACTTCTTTCTGCACTATGTAACTTCAGTGAGCGGGTAGGATCACAGCGTTACGTACATTCTTACCTGAATACACAAGTTTTCAACACATGACATTGCTATGACGTAATGAGTTTTGTTTATAGTCAGCGGCTGCGTTACATCTGACAGACTGTTCCAGACCTGGGATTTGTATTTGTTGCACTCAGAAACTGTGGGGGGCGCCAGATCGCACACAAAATGCCAATTTCTGCATTATGTTGCTTTAATGTGTTTAAAAGTGCTTTGATTTGGGGAATTTTGAGTTTAAGTGGACAATGCTACAAATGTCAGACGTGTATTTATGATTTAGGTATTCATTACCAAACTACTTTTGTCTTATGTCTTCAGATAAAGAGAAAGTTAAAAATGGATCTGGAAAACGCTTGAAAACACAATTTTTATATTTGACGCTGGTACATTCGAGTGGACTGGACTTGTGTATAAACTAGTTTTTAACGGAATAAAAATGATGCCACAACTGTAATACCAAGTTACCAAGTACCAATTAATGTTTGTTAACTGAATTTTTTCAAACAAGACGATGAGCTCCAAACTTCCATGACTGGTGATAAGATGAAACAGTCAAATCCATGACGCAGCCTCACAGTGCTGCAGTCTGCTGGCAGTTGTAAACTGAAGTGGCTCCGTGCTCAGACGCTGAGATAATTTAATCAGGTGGCCCGTAAAGATGACGCAGACTGACTGCGATGTCGAGGAGTGAGAGACTCGTCTGCAAGCAGCGATGGAACCGAATGTGTATAGTCATGTGCACATGCATATTAAAGGGACAGTTCACCCTAAAATCAGAAAAAGGATTTTTTGTTCCTGTTGTGCCATTCATCCATCTAGATTGTCTCGGTATGAGCTGCAGATTTTTGGAGATATCTGCCTTCGCTCATATAAAACAAAAGCAAACAGTAATGTCGCTCCCCAGAAACTATGGTTGTAGTTAAGGGTAATAAAAAAATGTATGTCTTATTTAGGACAAACTTCCCTTTAATAACCACATTCCATGTGAACACTGTGTCCCAAAGAAAGTTACAAATCTGGATTTGACTCAAGTATATTTTTCCAGATTTGGGCCCAATCCCAGTAAGCCCCGTGTCCTTACCACTGAGCCCTACTCCCCCGTTTTGCTGCTCACGCCTAGGGTACCACTTCTTGTTGGGATAGAGGGGGAGGGCTACATGTTTCTCCAAACGGAGGTTTTTTTAGTCCAGCTGCACTTGGTTTCACCGCTGTAACATCAGTGCAGACCAGCAGGGTAGGAGCAGGGCTAATGGCAAGTTATTGACTAAATGTTCTTTTGTTTTGTTTTTTTGTGATGACGTCATTGATAGGCTGAAGTTGTGAAAGAGTTTTGAGCACCCATGCCTTCTCTTTCTCCATCAGATAAACAGCATTGTGATAACACCAGGATTGTCAAGGCAATGCAAGTGAAATCCCCACAGCTGAAGACGTCGCGCTGAAAACGTCCAGTTGCGTTTGTTAACGCACACAACACCGCGACTACTGACGACGTATGAGGGTCTTGAAGGGGTTGTCCCATTTCAAGGGTTTAAGATTTCCGTCACAACCCCTCGGTAACACTCGGAAAAACGAGAGGTAAGGGTAAAACTTGTAAATGGCATTGAGCCATTTTTCTCTCAGCTGGGCAGTGAGGCACGTCTCAGCAGCCTCCTGTATATTCACCTTGATGCTGTGACTCATGAAACCTCTGGTCTGTTTGGGGATAGCGTTCACACACACATTAGCTCGCGGGGCCGCGCACACACAGGCACACCACCACACAACACTCACTTAAGGGTGACCTAATTAAGCCGGAGGGTAGGTGTAATTACATGCAACCTTCATCTGCCCTACTCTCTATTGTTATGGCTACTCCGCTGCCTATGGACTGAGTCACCGTGCGCCGACGCTGCTGTCGCCCCGGGATTTCTCGACGCATTAGCCATATGAATCCACAGAGACGCAAATATCACTTATAAAGCTCTAAAGCGATACATTTAGGCTTTCATGCTGCCTTAATATTCCATTCACTATTTCATGGAATTGCATACGAGCTCACATTAGAGCCTCTTCACTTGGTTTGATAATGGCAAGTTATGAAATAATTATTCAGATGAATAATTGAGGTTGTCTTGTGTTTTTATAGACGAGTGTGACTTCCTTGAGGAGGAGATGAGATGTGCTCCTGTACACAAGGCTTCAGCTGCCTTCTCCTAGCAACAGCGCTGGCCATTAGTCTCCAGGTTATTAATGGAAAATGTTTTTCCTCATAAATATACGGTCCACAACTGAGAGTACGTGTACTGTTTTTTCTCCACGTAACCCTTGAGCTGCTTTAATAGACGCGGTTTCTACAGCAGTCGAGATGATAAACAAGCTTTGCCGTTTTGGGTGAGCCGAACGTTTTCCCGAGGACTTTAAACAATGGTTTTGAAGATAATGTATGCATAATTATTACAATAATGTTTGTTTTCACTTTGTCTTTCGCTTTGTCCGCATAAAGGTTTTTTTCTAAATGCATATTTTTATTTTATACCAATAACAGTTCATTACCAGTAGGATAACTGACAATTATCTTCTTCTTCTTCCTTACTCGCTTGTTAAGTCTATGAAAGCAGTTTAGCTTCATATTATCAGCTCTGTTCATCAGACAGAATTTCCCTGATGCGATGAATAGATGATATTATCAATTTCCAATGTATTGGTCCCATATATATGTCGCACATTCCCAATAAATATCTTTTATAAATATCTCTGTACACACGAAAACCCACAAATGCTTAAAGGAGCATTCCGAGCTAGTACGTGGTGACAAAGTCTACATGACAGACATTAGAGAATCTGAGCAATCTTTGGCGAGCATATTCACTTCACAATGATTCAAAACCATAGTGAGCTGCTAAATTCAGTTGTAAACTAGTTTAATAGACCGAGCAGTGCTAACAAAGATTTTTACATGTAGGTGCTAACCAGACGTGAACAAAAAAAATATCCTCCGTTGTTGACTCTGACACATGCTCATTATGCTCATTAGAAGGCCGCAAATTGATGTGATGAAACTGTTAACACAGTTAAACAGAAGGTAGAGTAAAAAAAATATATCTCCACACTACAAGGTGTCCTAAAAAGCTGTTCACATGCGAACAAGAGGCGAAAAAATGTGTGTGTGTGGGGGGAAGGGATGTTTGTTTTGCCACATATTCCGTATACGTGTGTGGACAGACTAGAAAGTGATCTCATAACTTATGCACACTTTAATATGGATGTCGGTGTACGTGCTTCGTCGGTTGTATTTTCTCATCCTTCTTCAGCTCCGTTGACCTGCCGGTGGCTCCCTCATTCCAAATTCATGTTGCGTGGACAACAAAAACCCCACAGAGCATCATTTTGGATTCTAGTGAAGCTCTCAGAGTGTACGGTGATAATACAGGTGTCAAGCTAAAACAAAAAACATGTAGAAAGTAAAATTCTTCAGATGGTCCACACCAGAAAAACAACTGTTCGTCCCGGTTTAAAGCTACGTACTCTGTGTTAACATGAAGTAGGAAGTACTGCACATCTGTTATGGTGTTTATTTATTATGGTGGTTAAACATGTAATATGCCCTTAAAAAAATAAGGCTTCTAATTTCCTCTTTAGGAATCAATCTTTTAACATCAATGGCTCCATTAATACCGTCCATGAAAGCCGGTCTGAATCAGGGCTGTGTGATCTGTGTGACTTATGGAAGGGGCGATAGAGGTCACAGATAAGAAATGTTATCACACGAGCTGTCAACTGTGGCAGCAATTTGCTGTAGGACCTGTAAGTAATTAATCACAGCGCCTGGTAATACATTCATCTGATCCTCGAGGGATTCGCCGGGGCTGGGCGATGACCCCCCCCTCCACTGAAAAGGTCAAACACTCCAGGTCTCGGTCATTCTTTGAGACCTGTATTTGCAGGTTGCATGGAGGGGAGGAGATCCTCCTCTGGTCAATACATGTTAATCACTATGTACATATTAAATGAGTCACAACCACGATTGAATTTAAATGTGTTTGAGATAGAAGTAAGAAATAATTATAACCAGGGGAGATTCATTGTGTGACAGGAAATACACCACAATCATTGCACAATATTTATTCAATATTAAGATTAATATTTTGCCGTTTTATTCACGATAGCAGAAAAAAGTTAAATGCTTTTCCAAAAAAAAAAAAGAAAAAAAAAGGCAATACAAATGTCTTATTCACACATTTGAGTGAGATAAAAATAAATAAATAAATATACAACAATCCTTCCGCATGGTCGGAATTGCTGATGACCGGCCTTTGATTTGGCCTCTTGGTGGAGAGGATGAAAGGTTAGAGGAAAGGAATGACTGCCAAATGTACTGGCATCGATTTATCCTCCTCCATGATTCTTTTACCCGCCACTCACAATGGATGGAGTGTTTTCTGTGATGTTGGGGTGGCAATCGATGAGAGAGGAAGAAGACGACGACGAAGAAGAAGAGGTGATTTGGTTGGTATAGAACTTGGGGGGGGGGGGGGGGGGGGTAGGAAAGGGAACCTCGCCCTTATTTAAAGGGAAAGCGTGAAGTTCGCCGCACACGGCGAGCTGGAGGGAACAGCAGCGGAACAGGTGATCCTGCATGTGAAGCAAACGGGTCAAGGTTGCCTGTCTGCTGAATGAGGTGCGCATTGTGAGCAGGTGTTAAAAATGAAACATCGTGGCAACACTGTGACGGTGCGTGAGCACTAAGGTCGTGTCCAGACTGACAATAGCACTGCAACAAACACACAACCTTCTCATTCATTTTCGATGAACACCAAAGATAAAGAGGGCTTCTGAGAAAAAAGACACTCATGTCTGTCCAGCAAGGAGGCTGAATCCCACTTAACCACTGCCTCAGCACAATGCAACTTGATACTGCATTGAAATAAGTATGAGAGGACCTTCTGGCAGATCCCATGAACACTGTTCACCTTGTTATTGTTGAGACGGGGGATGCACTGACTCACTTGGATTTCTTGGGTTGTAATTTTTCCTCATGCATTGTATTATTTTTGAAGGATCACTTCAGTAATTTGGGGTAACACCTTTATCAAACTCGGCCTAATGACTGCCTGTCATTGTAAGTTCCTCAAGTTCAAGTTACTTGTTAGTACCCAAAGGTAGATCATATTTGCAGATTTTGTACTGAACTCGTAGAATCTGCTTATAGTTTCTATACCTTCTATGAACTCTGTTTATAATGGTATTCATATTGGTTGTTGTATGTCTGTTCTTGTTTTTAGAGGATCAATTCCACTAAAATACAAGGCTGCAGCCAGCAGCCAGTTAGAAAGACTAGAAACAGGAGGAAACAGCACAACAGTTACAAAATCTGTACACAAGCACATCACTCATATGCAACAAATCTCATTTTAATGTGCAAAACAGATGACCACTTCCTGGAGTCACCACTGCAGAGACACAAAGGAAGTTACTAACCCCTGCCGAGAAACAACCCGACACATAACCTCATGTAAAATGGCAAATTATTGTCCGTACACTTTGATTTTATCAAAGATTAATCAGGTGAGATTTACGTATTTTGCTATTGTTGACAAAATGAAATACTGTATTATCACTAAACTTGAACTTGGTTCAAGTTGAACTGGTAAACTTGCTTTGAAAAGACAAGTTTTCTCACATCTCAGAACTTGCCTTTTCAAACCTCTCCAGTAAAAGCCGAACCCCGACCGAAAGAAGAGGAAGACTTCAGGTCAGATTTTCACTGATTTCCTGCTGATCTGTCATTTCAGTGTAACGGAGGTGAGAAGCAGGATGAAATACGGAGGCACTTCACATGTAAACAGTGCTTTCAGTCTTAGCTAACACTGTGCAAGTTCTTGTTTTGGAGTTTAGTTTTACAGATCTTCAGGATTGTCTAAAAAGTTTGCCAAATGCGAAACCAAATGTTTTTTTCTGGCGGATGCTACACTTTTCAGTATGGAACACGATGATAGATATATGGTAGCGCAGTATGCTGCTGTGATTCAGTTTTTTTGTATTGATTATCTGATTTACTGACTCAGTTAAATCAGCCCCAGACAACGATATCTTTCACCTGGCTGCCAATTGTCTGGGAATACGAGCCGAGTGAGCTCGACGGAGCGCGGCAGATTTGTGTGATGTGACTTCTTTTGAGCCGGCTGGATGAGATATGGGGTCAACCTCTGTGTTTTTCTGCGGTGCACATCATCATTTGCTGGTCTATTTGTGCTCGGCTCGCCGTCCGCCGCCTGTGTTGTTGTGTACTGAGTCTCCTGATAGGACCATGTTGATCCAAGCCTGACAGCAAATCAATAAAATGCATTCCCTCCGCATCACTGTTGCTGGATATAAAAAATGTCTTCAGAGCTCAGTCTTAGAACATGAAAGGGATCGGCATGTAAGGGGTGTCGGTGTGGTTTAACTTCTCCAGATTTTCGGTATAAATAAACAACAAAGTGGTCAGAGGGCTCCGGAAGAGATTTGCTGCTGTGCAGTATTGGATTTGTGACTACTCTGTGGATGTATTTATTCAAAGATAATGAAGTTGTATTCACTTTTACATGCAGTGTATGCATCTTGTAGCATTTGCTGATACAGATCCTCAACGAGTGATGCGCCGCTCTGCTTTGACATGTTTGTTTTTATATAGATGTGAAAAAAATGGAAAGGAAATGTTTACGTTGAGCCCAATAATCCTAATTTTTTGATTTTGAATTTGAATGTTTACTCGCGGCTTTCCCGTGTATCCTCATCAATATGCAAATTTCCCGTTATGGCCATTGAGCTCAGAGGACTGAGGGGGCCGAGATTTCGGCTGCACGCTCCGTATCTGTGCCTCCAACCTTTAGCTCATCCTGTTTTGACACCTACAGTGTCAAAACATTCCCTGAAGTCAAACGTGCAGCGGGCCAATTAAACTCCTCACTAAGACTGTGTGTGGTTATCAGGGCATAACCCCTGTGCGAGGAGTGTGTTTTGTAGTCTAGCTGAAGCCTCGCTCTGCACCCAGCCAAGAGACAAGGCGGTGAGGCAAAAGCGGCCGCTCGCGCAGAAGGTGGTCTTAGCGGGCCTTATAGATCTTCACTGCGGGAGGTCTCACACTGAGAGCCGGAGTGAGCCACCGTCCTGGTGCCGACTTAACGCCCGGGCATCAGTTCCCCGAAATCAACTCACACCCACGTGAAAATTGTCTTGCCTCTTCGTGTGTGGTTCAGACACCCTGCCACTCTTCTTTACGCTCCTAATCTACCTGTTTACCCTCCTCCTCCTCCTCCTCCTTCTCAGCCTGTCTAACCCCCGTCTGTTCCTTCTCTTTTCTACTCAGGCAACTTGCACTTTGTTGATCCTCTGCGTGTTCAGCTGTTAAATCCTCGCAGTTCAACCGTTAAATTCCGGCATTTGGTGAAACATGACAGTGAGATTTTTTTTGCAGAGGGCTCGCTTTGATTACGATAAGTACAGAGAGAAACACTTTGTCAGGTCCCGCTTTTTTTATTTTCCCCTTCCTGTTTCTGTCAGATAAAATGTAACGAGGCCACTGTGCTAATGCGCGGCGCTCTCTGACGAGCCACAACGTCACGTGCGTCAGGCAGAAACTCTTTTATTCTCTGAAGGCTCTCAGGCAACAACAACGCCCCTTTGAGATTGCAGCTATTCTCTGTAATCTTTTTTTGTCTCGAGTCTGTTTTCTGTTTTTTTTTTTTTTCATGCCGTATGAGTGTGTTCATTAAGCAGCTCTGTACATTCCCCACACACGCCTTTTTTTTTGTGCAGAAGTGATTTCAAACCTCACACCAGCCGAGAACCAAGACAAGCTGTGAATTTCTCTCGGAGCAGCGTTTCAAAGCCTAACCACCTAAGCCAGAGTGTGATCTGCGGCGCGAGCCTCGGCTGGATGAGACGCTAATGAACGGGAGCCATATTTGATGGTTTCTGCGCTGGCTAAGTCTGCTGACTTCTGGTAGTTTGTTGCACCCCTTCTCCAGCAGAGGCGAACACAAGCGGAGGTCTCACACCGCACACCTTAACCGGGTTTTGTGATGCTGCTCAGAGGTGCGACCGTGGAGATGAATGGCCTCAGCGCGGTCAGCCTCGGCTATCCATTCGATACAGTAATGAGTCTGAGGCTTTCCTTTCAACCCGGTGGACACTTCACCGTGGAACACCGGTCTGATGAATGCAGCCGCTCCGTCCTCCTTGTTAAGTTCCCAATAAGATGAAAGTCGGGCTTTCTTTCAAACACGGCCTACCATTTATTGTTTGACAAAGAAGAAAATAAAAATATTTTTTTCCCAGTACCCTCTCAGTTCCCCCCGTTTATGCTTTTACCGCGTGCGTCACTCGTGTCCTTGTGTCCACCGAGTCATAATCACATGGACTCGCCATTTACATCAGGGGGACTACTGGCTTCCAGTACGGGCCCAATACACTTTACATTAGTGATACGGCATATAGCAGATGGATCAGATGATACAAATCCAGATTTAAAAAAAAACAACCACATTAAAAAACAGGGGACTGAGTTCGACAAACAATCCATCACAGTCTAGTCGTTTGCGTTTTGGTGGTCTGACCTGTAGGACTTCTCTCCTTCCACCACCTGCAAGACCGCGGTTGCATCCTCGACTGCTACGACCGTGATAACGCAACGAAAATACGGCAGAGTGTTCAAACTTCCCACCAGTTGTTGAATCGCAACAGATGGGCGCTCCACAAATCTTTGATATTGTGTTGGCATCAATCAAGCTAATGGTCGAAAATGGTTCTGATGGAAAAAAAAAAAAAAAAGTCCAACATGTTTCACATATTATTATGTTCATCAGACAGCCGACTGACAACCGAGTGCTTAAAATTTGCATCCCTGGTTGCGACTGTCGCTTGTCAGCACCAGAAAAACTCAAAAGCATCATTGTTGTCCTTTTAGTAATGTATGTATTCAAATGACATATCAGCAGGGTTTGCACTGAAGTGTCCCCCTCTTCAAATGTGGCGTTGTGTTTGCTCATCATAATCTGTGACCACTCAGCCGACTCTCATAGTGGTTGTTCTACTAGTTTTCACATTGCTCTGGGATTCTATCTTGAACTGGGTGTTAATGCAGTTTGTTTTGTCTGTTTTATTGACCTTATTTTCTTTGGCTCTGTCCTTGTTTGTGAAGCACTTTGGTCAGCTCATGTTTTTATTATATTTGACTCAACTTACATAAAACAAGCAAAGTGAACGACATCGGTTAGCCCTTTCATCCCAGACGTATCCAAGCATTTGTTGCTATGCGAGTGCACTCACCCGATGAAAATGCCATTGTTGCAATCATTGACGTTTCTCCTAATAGATGTGATTTTTTAACTCTATATTTAGTGAGTTTCCCTACAGGTTTTGTGGTATAATGTGCTGTGTTCATAAGGCGCGGCGCCCGGTGCCACACATTTCCGCTGCATTCAGAAAACAATCTGGTTACCGAAGAATGTTTCAAAAGGTTCTGATTGCAATCATAGTGTTTGCAGCATGCATTGTGCTCGCCTCTGACCGTTTTTTTTTTTTTTTTCACTTTAAATGGGCCCTGTTGAACTTCTCCATTGTGCTTGAAGCCAATTGTTTGTTTACGTTAGCGTACTTCCATTTCTGAGCTAACGTTAGCGTCAGTTGTTCTTGTCAGGAGAGAGGCGCGTATAAAGTAAATCCGGCCCGAGTCCTTTGCAGAGAAATCCCCAGTCACTTCATGTCACAGTCCTCTCACCTATGGCCAATAAAAAAAAAGTGGTTAATGCATGAAAATTGCCCCTTGAAGTCAAGTCACCTAGTTACATTTCGCTGAAAAGTTAGGGAAATGAATCCAAGCCTACTAAGCGAGACTAGCATTTTGGATATTGCAATGATATCTATAGAGATCAAATGTCAATGTGGGAAAAAACTTAACCCAAAATCATTTCAGAAAGCCGTTCATCAGATTTGAAATCATAAAAAATAAACTATCTGCATCTCCCGAAACAAAAACACCAGAGAAACAAAATGTCAGACCGATTATTAAGACTGTACTCTGGTATTCTACTATCAATAATTATGTATTTAATTGAATGGGTTAATTTGGCATTTTACACTCATATTCTTCAGACTGTTTATCACTGGAAATCCTTTTTGACTAATTAAGACCCAGATGTCTCACTGAAGGCTTTCCGCTACTTAACAGATTTATCTAATTAATATGTGAGCTGCACGTTTTTTCAATCGAGTGTGGAAAGAGATACTGACAATCAGACAGAGCGACACCTCAAACCAAACAACGTCATCTGGGATCTTGCATGTTAAGTTTAGGTGCAGCGCATTTCTGCCATATGGTTCTATGTGTAAAGCCCCACATATATAGAAGTAGTCAAATCCTTTCTTCTCTTGAATAAGTCATATTTGTAGTGATGTGGTTACCAGAGCTACCACTTAATGTTCATGGAAAACCACCTCTGAGATCAACTTCTTTTTGTCCTTTTGCTACCTCCTGTTCGGCTACTGTAAATAAATCACCGATAAGAAACGGAACACGATCCTTACTTTGAACTGTGGAAAGGCGTAAAAATGTTATGCTCCCCGAGACACGGTTAAATATTCAAAATCAGTTAAAGAGAGAGTTTTAAGTAAGCTCATCATTACTCCTGGCAGATTCATTAGAGCGCCATCCTAAAGAGCTGGCGGTCGGCTCCCATCTCACTGTAGTTATAATGAGCGCCGAGGTGCAAAAGGGAAGTAGTAGTAGAAGAAGAAGAAGAAGAAGAAGAAGCCTGATCGTGTTGGATAAGTGACACCAAATATCAGCGAAGGTGACTTAAGAGCAATGTGATAATCACCGCGCGGGTCTTTGTGCGTGCGCCACGTCGCAGCACAACGAGGGCCCACCTGCCGCAAAACTGTCACATCTCTTCACTTTCACCCAGCTGTCGTGACTTCACAGCTAAACTGAAGTGATTTCAGGTGTTTGGTTACACAAGTGACAGACAGGAAAGTGTCTTGACTGGAAATCAGCCGCCTTCTATTAATATTCCGCCTCCGGTTGGGGTTGGGCTTCGGCTTCGAGCTCAGAGAGGAGGGTAAGTGTGACACCTAGTGGCCGAGGCGGGAACTGCTGTGTGCTTCCCTCTTTTCATGAGGGGAAACCGCAAATGAATCATGCATGATTAGTGACAGGAGGATCGTTTCTGAACAATAGGTAATTGCTGTCGCTTTTGTGAATACATCATAGTAATTTGGAAACAGGGGCCTGTTGCACACCTCACACACACACACACACACACAACTCAGTGATTAAATTATTCACAAAACTCCCCCCTAACCCCAACCTTGATTCCATATATACACTATATTACCAAAAGTATTCGCTCACCTGCCTTTACTCATTCTATGAACTGAAGTGCCATCCCATTCCTAACTCATAGAATTCAATATGATGTCGGTCCACCTTTTGCAGCTATTACAGCTTCAACTCTTCTGGGAAGACTGTCCACAAGGTTGAGGAGAGTGTTTATAGGAATTTTTGACCATTCTTCCAAAAGCGCATTGGTGAGGTCACACACTGATGTTGGTCGAGAAGGCCTGGCTCTCAGTCTCCGCTCTAATTCATCCCAAAGGTGTTCTATCGGGTTCAGGTCAGGACTCTGTGCAGGCCAGTCAAGTTCATCCACACCAGACTCTGTCATCCACGTCTTTATGGACCTTGCTTTGTGCACTGGTGCACAGTCATGTTGGAAGAGGAAGGGGCCCGCTCCAAACTGTTCCCACAAGGTTGGGAGCATGGAATTGTCCAAAATGTTTTGGTATCCTGAAGCATTCAATGTTCCTTTCACTGGAACTAAGGGGCCAAGCCCAGCTCCTGAAAAACAACCCCATACCATAATTCCTCCTCCACCAAATTTCACAGTTGGCACAATGCAATCTGAAATGTACCGTTCTCCTGGCAACCTCCAAACCCAGACTCGTCCATCAGATTGCCAGATGGAAAAGCGTGATTCATCACTCCAGAGAACGCGTCTCCACTGCTCTAGAGGCCAGTGACGGCGTGCTTTACACCATTGCATCCGACGCCTTGCATTGCACTTGGTGATGTGTGGCTTGGCTGCAGCTGCTCGGCCATGGAAACCCATTCCATGAAGCTCTCTGCGTACTGTACTTGGGCTAATCTGAAGGTCACATGAAGTTTGTAGCTCTCTAGCAATTGACTGTGCAGAAAGTCGGCGACCTCTTTGCACTATGCGCTTCCACATTTTCTTGGCAGCCTGATAAAAAAAAAGAGACACCACTCCATATTGAACTCAGAGGGAGCCAAGTGTCCTCAGACTCCTCTGGTGGAGGGTGAAAACACACACCCCTATCTGAGGAGATTGTTTTCACAGTGTGCCGAAAACTAATTACAAGCAATAAATTAATTTCACGCTACCGCTTTAGAATTAATTGCATCTTTTGCAGAAGTGACTGGGGAAGTGATGGCTCAAGCAGCTCCGATAAGGGGGGGCCTGGACACACAAAGTGGTCCATTGAATTAGGTGGTCTTATCAGCGCCATTACTTTACATGAGGATGCACTTGATAATCCGTAAAGAAATTATCTCCAAAAAAGTCCCTCGTTTGTTTGTCGTTTTAATTGCTGGTGAGGGTTGTTTTTTTTCCATGTAGCTCCCATGACACACATACACACACACACACACACACACACACACACACACACACACACGCCATATGTTGGGGACAGCTGAGGGATGTTGTTTTGCACATTTCCAAGTTTCTTCTGCACTGTGTGACAATGTTTTTTAGCGTGGAAAAACTTGTGACCCCCCCGGTTCTCAGTTTGGACATCCATGATACATTTCACACCCGCTGATTTGTAAGCGTCTATAAATAAACTGTCTGTCAAGTGATTTTTTTTTGTTTTCACTCCTGGGTCACAATGCTGTGTCATCACTGTGACCAGCTTGTGAGTCAGAGATTCCCTGACAGCACCGGCAGAGAGTGCGACCTCTCCACACAAATGCTAAATATCAGAGCCTGCAAGTGTGAGGCACTTCTGAGAGAAAAAAAGAAAAGGCAATCATTTAAGTGGCTGTAGCTTTCTCGCTGCACATTTCTAGAATACAAGTCAAACACAGCAGCTCTTATTTCTGCAGAGGGTACTAATTAAAAAGAGAGACTGCTTATTGGTAAAGTAGGGGTAATAGAGCTGCTGCCTGTGGTTGGAGTGCGTCCTTTAGATATTTGGGTTAACTGCTTATTTTTCATCATTTCGAGTTAAGTGACTTTTCAAGATTTCCCCCTTCCTAATTGGTCCCAGTGGGATTTTTGAGCAAAAAAGCCCCTTTGATGTTCACATCTCGTTCACATCCTCCCATAATTGTGACAGTATTATTGTAATCTGTGCAGATAATGTTGTTGTATATTTTGTTGTTTTTTAACAAGATCCCCGTGTTTGATGGCGATTTAATTCCAAGATTTATCCCCACTCTGCTCTCTGCTGTCATCTTGGATACTCAGCACCACAAATACATGACAGATTGGCCCTTTTTCTAGATCCTGTAATTATAATTTACAGCTTCTGGATTTGTAATTCTTCACAGTAATGCAGTCCTGCGTGTCATCTAAGCAAAAAGTGGGGGAATTGTTATTTTATTTATATCATCTATGAATTAATAATCCATAATCAGCCTGTGTAATACGATCACCAGCTCACTGGGGAATTCAATTTGTCTTTCAATACATTTGTTTTACTGCTTTATTAATTTATGGCGGTCTGTGCATTATGCAGCTTAGCTTTTTTTCCTACAGAATCTCATATCCTTTTTTTTTCTTATCAATAATTGATTCAATGTGACGTGCAATGAAACTCTTGCTGCTGGAAGACGATTTTACTGTTGACCAAAACATATGACTACAATTCAATTCAGTCATCGCTGCATTTGATGCAATAGGTAGCCTACAGCGCTGCTGGCACAGAGAAAATAGGATAATTACAGGAAAGGCGCTGCAGTACTGTATGTTCGAGTGCAACAACTTGATCTGCCGAAGGTAAATATTAGCTAGGAGCCGGTTTGTGCAAGCTCAAAGTGCCACACCCAGTAAATTATTCACCACAGTACACACAGAGGCTGAGCACAATGAACCACTGTGTTGTGGTCGGCTCTCTTATTCTGTTAATCAGTTCACCACAAGTACAAAGTCAGAACAGTGATAGGAGGCCTTTTCTTTTTAATTTCACAAGTTAATGTAAGTTAATGTTAATGTATATCAGAAAGCATACTGTAACATCAGAGTCCAGCTGTAAGCAAAGCCTTAAGTGCATGCAGTTGAGTCAAATTAAGTGGCCTGTTCAATTAAACGATTTATTTTCCATTAAATTAAGGTCACCACAGTCTTTTAATGACATGCAAAATTACAACTTGAACAACTTATATATATATACACGTGTGAGAATGTCAGTTTCCCTTTGCATTTGCAGGTTCAAGCACATTTTCCTGCTCTGCTTTGGCTTTTCTCTTGTGTCAGATCATTGTTGACTGTTGCAGGCGGTGTCAACGACACCCTGCTCCGCCCGTTCACGCCCTTGTGCTGACTTTCACAGGATTACTGTCAGAATGTCGCAACAGCCTCGATGACACCGAGGGCTGAAACTACGCCCAGTTTGCGGTCAAGAGCCGCGCTGGAATGTGTTTGCGCAGATAATTACTGTGTGATTCGGAAAACCAGTCAAAAGTCAACACTACTGTTTAGAAGAGATACGTGATTGTGAGCAAGGAGGTATTTTCATGTGACCGATTTAAAAAGGCACTTCTATTATTGTATTGTTTTATTTATTAGTTTTCTTTTTCTTTAAAAAATATATCAAAACGAAACAAACATTTTGAAATCAGCCACACAAATGCAAAACTGTGACTAGTTTATCACTAATAACCAAAATACCCAAAGTCTGTTACCAATTGATAGAAAACCCCACAGCCCTTCACTGCATGTATCTGTACAGCTACCATTATGAACCTGCAAAACCAGCCCACCATGAAGCTGACAGGTGGATCAATGGAAAAAAACAAGAATCTATAGGCAAATGACACTCAATTCAAACCACAAAGTATGTACAACAGATTTCATCAACACAGTTTTCAGTGCAAAAGACTTTTTTTACCAAAAAGCAGCAAGAAAAGTAAAGACAAAAAAAAAAACCTAACAAAAAAAAAAGCAAAGCAGGGCATCTGTTTTTGTCATTCATGTTCAGGGGCATCCCAGTCATTCCGCTTCCTGTACAGTCAAACGTAAACACCATTCTTCCTGAGCACCATTGTTCATGACTTTGTGCAAACATCTGCTAGGGTTTTGAATTTCGGTCCGAGGGTGTTTAGGAAGTCTAGGTCATCGTTGTCGGCGTAGTCACTGCAGCATCCGACGGAGCCGGCTGTGGAGCCTGCGCCCTCGAAGCCGTAGGCATGGACTATATCGTCTGCGTAGCGCCCATCGTCTTCTGTTCCCATGAAGGACAGTTTCTGTGAAACACAGCGGAAGGGAGAGAAAGCGTGTTATTACTTGTTGTAGACTAAAGCCTGAGCTGCAGGAGGCGAGATTCTCCACAGTGTGATAAAATAAGTCTGCTCAGGATATGACTGGCAGCCAGATATTACACATCGAACAAACACAAACAAGTTAGAAAGAAGCATTGTTTCTCGGCAAGAAGCTGAGAAATATTAAAGTTTACAGAGGATACTATCACGGCTTAGAGAACAAGATTATATTACACATGAGAGTTACTGAAGCTCTTCCAGATAACAGAGACGTTATTAAACCACAGAGAATAAAAAGGTGTACACTTCTGGATGTATTTAATCCTGCCACACTCTCCCACTTTCAGTCAGACATATTTTTTTTCTACATACATTAATATAAGCATGCTTTCAACAATAAAACAGCATTACCTGGTGTAGGTAGCGGCCGTTTGTTTGCCAGGTTCGAAGAAACGTTGTGTCCTGCAAGTATCTGTTGTCAAAGTCCACGCCACTACCAAGAAGATGGCCTCCATTAAACTGGTTAGCGCTGTACAGGTTGCTGTCGTATTGGGCCGAGTAGAACTCGTGCGTGTCACCTTTGACAACACCGGACGTATACATCCCGTTCTCATGCACGCTGTGGCCACCAATCGTGCTGGAGCTCTTGTTCCCGAGCCATCCTGCGTTCACCGCGGCGCCCTTAACTGACCCCATCGTCAATTGTTCAACCGGAGCAGTGGGAACAGCTATGAGATCCTGTCGAGCAAGACAACAACAAGAAAAAAAGTTGAGCTATACAATTGAATAAATGAGGCAAACTGAGGGGGAAAAAAGGATCAAAGTAAAGTTTCTTCACAAGGGTATGAGCCTAGGCAATGCTTTCATTATTACGTCCTTACCACTTCATCCCCTGGGGCCTCAATGTTTGATTTAAGCAGGATTCCACCGCTGTCTCCGACATCGTCAATCTCTAACTTCTGTCTCTTTGTCACGCAGAAAAAGGCGAGCAGTAAGCCTGCAACAACAAAGCAAGTATGTAAGGAACGGGTGCACAAGAAGTGCATTTCATGATCAGCAGTGTTCCACGTGTGGAGTGAACATCATGACATTAAACACAGTATACGATGCTTAAACTTCTAAAAGTTCTATCAGTCCTAGAGCACAAACGTCCTGTTTTATTATCTACACAGTGTAGCCTACACAATTCTGCAGGCAATAAGTATAGCAGTGGGAGACTCACCAAGCAGCAAGAGGAGGGCCAGAGGCAGCAGCATAGTCAGTAAAGCCAGTCCCCCTAATGACACAGTGTGATCCTTAGCCAAGCAGACTCCATTCCTGCACTGGCAGATCCTTACGGGCACTATCTGCTTTTGACCATAGCCCTGCAGATCCGTAACTATGAGCTCGACGTCGTGAATCCCCGTGTGAAGCTCTTTGACCTGCTTTAGCATAGCTGCTGTATCTGAGGAGGAAACACAGGTGTAGAGAGCATGAAGAGATTTGTCCGAGAAACAGCAACTGAATAATTCACACAACACTTTAAACCTTTTTTTCAGGGCAGAGCAGTGTTAGGCGTTTTAAATATGATGCTTTCAATAAAAACTTAGAACAATAAACAAATATATTCTTTTGTATGATTATATTCACCTATAACTCTTGACTGTCAGCACAAGAAATCTTAGAAGGTTAACAATTGGTTGCCATCAGAAATAGGACAAAATTACTTTTAAACCCAATAAACAATGTGAAAATGTACAGTACATTATATTTTTTGTATGCTTTTGTTGCCATTTAGAAAAAAATGTCCACCAGGGAGCGCAAGTTTATTTTTCAACTGAAAAATGTCCCACTGAGTACATATCCTGGTCATGATTCTTTTAAAAGTGTATTTTGGGTTTTGCATTTATATTATGTTATTTTCAAGGGTCGCGTGTAGATCTGGAGAAGGAATTCAAACTCATATTCAAACTAATATTATCAATATTGATGGGTAATAATACAAACTCTGAAATATTTATTTTATTCATGACTGAATAAACAAGCTGTTCTCAAGAGGAAAATGAAGTCCCCAGAACACTGATTGAAGCTAGAAAGGTGGCAGGGTCCGCCACATATACACAAAGTATACCAGGGAAAAAAACTGTTTGTGAGTTTGTTTATTCAGTCATGAAAATGAAGAGTTTGTTTATTATGGCTGAAAAAATCTTTTCAGCTAATATGCAGTCATCACATTTATATAGCTTCTTTTAGCTTTTAATGTTAGAGTAGTCACATTTACAAAAGTACTTTACTTAAGTACTTACTTATTTTAATTTTTACTAATTCAGATTTCTACTTTACCGCTCTTGTGACAGTTGCAAACTAAGTAAGTTCTGAGCTCTTGAGAGATGATTAAACAGAAGTTTCAATGAGTACTACCTCATGTGTTAAAATTAAAATGCTGCTGAAACCTTTCTGCATCAATGCTAAAGATCATGTAATAAATAAATGTAATAAATATAACTAACAGGGATCATTTTGCTGCATGTCGTATTTGTACAGTGTGATCTGAATTCCTCCTCCACCACAGTTCTCCAAAAATCATTATCAGTCGAGTGGTAAACAATCGATGTTAGGCCTGCCTGTGGCTTGTTGACTTGCCATGAATGCTTCTATTAGATTTTGTGTTTTAGTGGTTTGTTTTGACAACTTTCACACACACGCACACAAAAAATAGGATACTGTGTGAGTACTTTGACCACATATTGCAGAGCTTTTCCAGTAATGTTCTGCTGTTGTCCAACATGTCTCCTGTCAACTTGAGACACCATTTGAGGCTACATGGTGTGAGTATCTGATATACGAAAAGTTTTTATCCAAAAGGTCCAATAACAGAACTAACTGCAGCTCTTTGACAAACTTAGATTAAATGGGTAAATATTCAACCACCTACCATTAAATGGTGTCACCGACCATTTGCCGTCATTATCAGATGGAAGACTAAAGCTAAAGGGGGCAGAATAGGGGGACTGGTCGGGGTCTTCAGCCAAAACCATCACAGAGCCGAGCTCTCCCGGCTTCTCACACATCACCAGCTTACTGGGGACCTTTGGCATGTTGTCGTTGACATCCTCCACCACAATGATCACTGTTCCTGTGCCTGTCTTGGAGCCTGAAATACATTAGAAATATGTTAGTAGTTGTCAGTACAGAGATAAAAAAACAAAAAAAACAAAACAGACTTAGCTGCACTGGGACAACGATTGGCTGTCATTTCTGTGGAACTCTGACATGCATCTGAGATCAGTTTTTACCAAGCAACTGTGAGTCACCATATACAACTAGTCAGAACATAGCTGTCAGTTTGTTCAGACTGATACTTGTATGGGTGTGGCTGAAGTCCCCTGTAATGTGTGGCTGGTGTAACAATACCACTGAAAGGTGTGGAGCTGACAAATGTGCTGTCCGTGGTTATGCCATTTGTAAACACAAACACCTTCTGAAACCAGACTTGGCTTGGTGACAGCATGATAGGTATTGCTACATATTAATTCAGGTAAGTGATGTGGTAAAGAATAAGGTAACAGCACACTTTCAAAGCCAGTGGTTTCTTTTATCAGCCCAGTGGTTATATAAGGCTTAGCATGGTTATGAAAGCACAGGAGATAAACCTGAGCTCTAAGCATTATACGTGCAATTATTTTCTGATTAAAGTAACAGCTGTGTGGAGTCAATGGAAAAGGAAATGTACAAGAAACTTACTGGCATCAACAGCCTTCATGGTGATGTTGTACTTTCCATCCTGGACGAAGTGCGACTCTCTGTCAATTGTGTTTGCAACCCTCAGCTCCCCGCTATTCTTGTCCACATTGATCCAGGAGGCTGGGTCTTCGACCTTGTAATAACTGAGAAACAAGGTAGAAAAAGTACTTGTGTGTTAGCAGCACATTCTTCCATTCAGCAGTGAAAGTCTGCCCTCCAGTGTTTAAGAGGAGTAACCAAAAATGTAGCTGGGGTCTTGAGGATTTAGCCGCAACTGTGTCTGTTGCTGTCACTAAGTAAGATGACTCACCTGATGCCTTTGCTGTTCTTGCTTTCAGGGTCTACAGCTGTGTAACTTCCTATCAGCGTGCCGTTTGCTACGTTCTCTCTGACGGTGAAGGTAACAGTAGGAGCTGTGAATTGTGGACCCTCGTCGACATTGGTGACAGTCACGTCCACAGGGGCGGACTGCCACTGGGCGCTGGTGCCGCTGAGGTCAGCTTCGTTTCGCGCCGTGATCTCAAGCTTTACATTTGTACTCTTCTCATAATCTAAGCCCTGGGAAAAAAACAGGGAGGGATTGTGTTACAAATACAAATGTTGTGACACAGGTCTTGGATTTCCATACAAAGGACAAATGTACTCACCTTTGTGACATACAGAAGCCCCTCGTTAGTTTTGGGGTCGGTGTCAATTCTGAAATTTCCATTCTCGTTTCCTTTAGTGATGACGAATTTAGAAATCCAGTTCGGCGTGTTTATCAGATCCTTATCTTCAACGGGAATTCGGAGGATAAGTTTATCTATTTCATTTTCTGTGACAGTGGCTGTGTACTGAGGGAAACAAAAAGGGAAAACACTTAAATGAGACATCCATTTTTATTTAATTTTTTCTTTGAACAGTTTCAAACCACTCTGGTTTAATTTACAGTGATGACAAAGACTTTCTACAAATCGCAACCTGTTGTGTTAAAAGGCCTGTCACAATAAACTTCTTCTGTTTGACAATATACTGTCCCAAATACACACCTTATATGAATAATACACTTTCAGTTCTTAAGAATATTCAGAGATTTAAATTTGGAACATATATAAAAACAACAGATAAAATTGGCTCTTGGACCCTGTTGACAAAAATTGCATGTCGACCCATCCGGCAAATGTGATCGAGGTCGTATACCTAAGATGTATACAATAAAATATGTGCGATAAGTCCAAATGTATAACTATTGTGACAGGCCTGATTGACGCCAAACTTTAAGACATTATTTCAAGACGTGTAACCACTGATTACTTACAGGTGTATTTAAGAAAGTCGGCGGGTTGTCGTTGATATCAGTCAACGTAATGGTTGCAGTTCCGGTGTTGACCAGACCATTGACTGCACCGTCCATGTCTTTGATTTGTACTGTTGCCAGATGCTTGTCTTTTGCCTAAAGAAAGAAAAACATCACGAAAGATGCAAGATGTTATGATATCTCAAGAGACCACGAGGAAGCTTTTGGACCATTGTGTTTCTAAGTCAATCACTGATTCAGTGGCACTCACCTCTCTGTCCAGGGTGTTAGTTCTTGTAGTGATGACACCTGTCTCTGGGTTGATGGCGAACAGGTCTAATCCATCCAACAGAGTGTATCTGATCTTGACGTGTCTGGTACCTTCTTTGTCTCGGTCTGTAGCGTTCACCTTGCCCACCACTTCACCTGTGGTTCAAAACGTGGTCATGGAGCGTCATTCACACTTGGAACGCCAAAAACCACAGCACTTTCGGCGAATATTTTCATATTCCTCACCTGCTTTGCTCTTCTCTGGTACGGTGAACTGCAGCGGGTTCGTGAATGTCGGAGCGTTGTCATTGATGTCGTCTACCTCTATGGTGATGGAGAGGGGAACATCTGTATCCTTTTCTGTGTTCTTGTCAATAACTCTGGTCTCTAACTGTTTGGACGACAAAAAGTCCATTGGTTAGTTTCATTAACCGAACAATTAATCAAGTCTTTGAAGAAAAATAATCGGCGAGGAAAAACAAAAGCTGGTTGCAGGACTAGTTCACACTCACTGTGAATTTTGGAAACATCTCACGATCAACCTTCTTGTGCACCCTTAACATGGCAGTTTCCCGGTCAAGACTGAACACGTCTGTCGGATACTTATCGAAACCAGGTCCACTGAAGCGGTAGTAAACATTGTATTGGGCTTCTGAATCTGAAACAATCTAAAAATTATATATAAAAAATAAAGAATATGAATGATTAAAAGAGATACAAGTACACACATTTACACACATTTTAATTCATAAATAATCTCTCAAAATTAAGGAAACCCATTTGTGTGGTATAACATGCTGTGAAAACTTACAACTATTGATAACTATTACTGTTGTTAAAGAAATATAGGCAGAGGTGGCAAAAGTGCAGCTTATTTACTTAAGTGGAAGTCCTGATTCAACTTCCTCAATCAAGAAAAAGAAAGAAAGTCCAGGGCATTTCTGTGCAGAGCTTACCGAAGCTCGTGTCATATTAATATAATCCAAAGATTATTAAACCTGAAAAAATGTAGAATCAGTAGGATTTGTCAGGGTTGTACTTGTAAATGCTCCAGAGAGATAGTCAACATAAGATTATGACATTTCTTGGTCAAAAGTAGTGAATAATTGAGTAAGTATTTGTACTTCCCATCTCTGAGTAGAGGACTGACACTATAATAACACATTTGTTCGACCTAAAAACAGACTTATGCTTTAAGCATCATTCTAACTTATGACGATAATAATAAAAGTTGCGCCTTTATTTTTTCTCATAAATCTCATACCTGGCTCAAGGGATTAATCACTGCATGAAGTCAGGTGAAAGTCATGTCATGATGTCCTGATTAACAGGTGTGTCTGGGTGTGTGAATAAAGTTAATCCGGGGGATAAAGAGCATGAGAGAAAAAAAAAGACAAGATTTACCCTGTGAATGTCTCTTGGATAAGGTCCATCATCTTCCTCCAGTATGTGAAAGGTTGGGGGGCTCCACCGCCTCTTGGAGCGCTTCAGTAAGCCTTGTCCTCCTGTCTGCTGAGACATGGGACCAGATCAGGAAGTGTTGTTTTTGTTTTTGTTTTCTTTTTGTTGTTTTTGGGTGACAGACAAAGACTCATGTAGGAGGACACGCACACCATCTCTCTCCGTCTTCTTACCTTTCGTGGCTGCTCCGGAGCGCGGATGAGGTGAACTTCCATCTCGCGCCACTGTCCGCCGCCGTCGCGAGCCTCCACAGAAAATGTCTGCCCTCGCGCCGACACGGACACGGACCTCACCGCCACTATTTCACCATCACTGTACACTGTGAAGCTCGGGTCCGACACGGACAAGAGCACCGGTCCGTCACCGCAGTCGGCGAGATTCACTGAAAAACCCCGAGAAAGTGGGCGTAAAGGAAAGAGAAACGTGACCGAATGCTTGGGAGGAAAAGTAAAACAGAGGTCACTCATGAAGACATAATAAGTCATGGGTACCTTTTGTGATGTGTTGTCCGGCCTCGACTGTTTGTGGCACAGGTATGTAAAGAGATTTCGGGAGAAAACACGACTCCGCTGCGGACAGGAGCTGAGGAGGCAGTCGGTAAAAGAGTTTTAATCGAATAAAAAACTGCGTGAAAATGTAGCCTACCTAAAGCCTCCTCTTCTCAAATCGAGTAATTATATATAAAAAATGAATAAACAAAAGCACTCTCGTTTATATATAAAAGAAAATAAGCTTAAATTAGACTATTAGAGAACATGGGAACAAAAAGTGCAAGCACTCACCAGCAGCAGGCAGAGGTTGGAGAATAAAACACTCGCCATTTTTCTCCTGTTGACGTGGGAAAACTCACCAGAGGTTTATCGACCTCAAAGTGAATAAGTGCCGAATTAGCGTCGGCGTTAAAACCTCCCAAAAGAAAAAAAAAAAATTAAAGAACTAGTTCACTCCCACAGCCTTGCTCTCTCTCTCTCTCTTTCTCTCTCTCTCTCACTCTATCAGGTCTGTGATAGCAGTTCGCTACCGCCTGTGAGTCAGAAAGCCAGGAGGGACACACCTTTGCCAGGACTGCCCCACCCAGCCTGGCCTGCGAGAGCCTCCGGGGCGAAGAAGCACCTTACAGAACCGTACGTGCTCGACACTCCCTTAAAACTTTGCACACACATACATTTATATTTGATTTTTTTCTGCCAGCAGGGGGACACATTGCTCACATATTCTGTAAATTATTCTGGAACCAAGCTGTTGAATGTTGCAAGACACCAAAACAAAGCTGCACACCATGTAATTTCTCATGGGAGAGTTATTGCTCTGCCAAAAAAGACTATAAATCCACTTTTATAGGACTATTGCATTGATTCGTGTCCATGTTTTCAGATGATTGCATAAGTTTGTTTAACAGGAGAATCTGGTCTGAGGACATCTCCCTGTAAGGTGAGCCCCCCCCCCTTCTTGTCTCGCAAACTCCACTGAAGCATTCAGTGCAGGAGGAACACAATCGGGCTCCGCACTTAACACCGCAGGAATGTGCTGCTGAATGAAGCCTGCTGTGGGGGGAGGCTCCTCTCCCACAGCGAGGCAATCTCTATCTCTATAAACTGCTGATAAGAAATTAAAAAAAAGAGTGAGAACGGTCAACAGCCAGCAACATGAGGTCTGTGTCCTTAAAGGCATGTCCCACTCACATCTACTGTAGTGTGTGTGTGTGTGTGTGTGGGGGGGGGGGGGTGTTTGTTTAGGAAGTCAGAGTACAGTACGTGGGGGCTGCAACAGGAAAGGTGAGAAAAATGTCAGGAAGACTGAGTCATGGGCGTGGACATGAATGCAGAAGTGCTTCTCGGGCTGAGAGGCTGGACGGCAAAATGTAAAACAGACGGAGCAAAATACCCCCCTGTCACTCCCAGGCCTAGAAATGAAAGTGAGTTATCGTCGGGCTCGGGCTTCAGTGTTTGCACACATGTAAACCCGTTAATGTTTTCTGCTTATTCTCCTAGTGACACTGAGTCTGACCTCTGTCTCCCACACACTCATTAGAATAAATGAGCCACAGCTGAGACACTTACAATCCTGTAAATAACAGAATTGCTCAATGTCGTATTTAAAAAAATTTCTTCTCCCTGAGAAGTGCAGTTTAAAGGAAGTGTGTGGTTCTGCAGAAATTCTCTTTCAGCGTCATTGTAACAGTCAACTTTTACTAAAGGCTACGGAAGAAAAAAGGTGCGATGTTTGATGTCACACTGTCACTGCCAGAGGGCACATGACAGGTTTGTTTCTCAGACGCAACAGCTTCAGTGTGCAACAGTTTTCCAATCAGTTTATGATAACAACATATGTATCCCTGAGGTAAGAAAGTTTTCTGAGTGCATAACACAGCCACCCCACCCTTCTCTCTCCACTCCCGTTTGGCTGAGCGCCAGGGACAGGCAGGGTGGGGCGTGCACGTCATGTGTTTCAGTTCATGTTTGGGTGAGACGATTTGCTGAGCGATGTCTTTTTAGAGACTGATGTGAGTAATGGCCACCTGACTATAAATGAGTGACATGAAGTACTCGGCTCTGCGGAGACGACATCAAACGTGATGAAACCTACAGTTCCGGGTTAATAACCTTTTCATTCCAGACAGGCACACCTGCGAGCAGTCTACTACGACAGCTGGAATAACTCCTGTCTCGATCAAGAGAGGCGGTGAAGCACTCATGCTAATTTTTCTATTGGATTTCACTGATACACTGACAAGTGTTTGCACAAAACGCGTCTCCATAAATCGTGGCATTATACATTTCTGCCAACCAGCCTAATGTATAAACTTGACATTTTTTGGTTTAAAATTGCATGTTGTGTGACAATGTTGCGCTTAAGGTCTGGTTAGGATTTAGAGAACAAAAACCACTTAGTTAGTTTCCCTGCCACAAACATGCCTGGAAAATGTCCCGACGTCTAGCAGAAATCACTTGTGTTTGTTGGATGCAAACTGGTCTCAAACTGGGGTCTCTCGCTTGGCGGCCATATTATTACCGTCACTCCTTTCCTGATGAGAACTTTACTTTATCAAGGTTTATGTCAGAATTGGCAAATGATGAAACAAAGTCAAAAAAAAAAATGCCGACATGCAACATACATCCGAGTGGTGGGTTTAAAAGTGCCTTCGTTTCCACACAGGCCCATACACGTGGGTCATTGGTTCGTCTAAGTAGACAGGACATGGAGATCAGATTAAGCAGCAACAAGCTTCTTTTCATGTTCTGTTTAACATCTCACGAACAGTAACAGTCTCGCCTTGAGCCGTCTGGTGGTCAGGGCAGTGCGACATAAAGATAGTATATCATTATCGCGATATGACACTATGTCGCCTTAGATTATGGATATTGTTTTAATATGATATGTCACAAGTGTTTCCTGTTCATAAAGGCTGCATTACAGTAAAGTGACGTCATTTTTACTGAACTTTCCTGACTGTTCTACCCACTTTTTCATTGTATCCACATTACTGTTGATTATTGGTGCAAAACTCTCATTATGGTAATATTTGATGAAGGATCTCTACAATACTGTCGGATCAGAGAGGGTATTTGTTCAAAAATATTGTAATATTTGATTCAGTGTCCAGAATCAGAGACATTCCGTCTGTGTAATCAGAAACACATCTCATCATAACACAACACAAAGAGTTTCAGCAAAACATTACATCACATGTGAAGGAAAGATTTATGAAAGAGCTGCATTAGTTTAAGCGATCTGCCCGCGATAAACTTGTCAGATACACAATTTATTTTTGATCTGGATCTTTTTAATTAAGCTCCCATGTCACGGACTCATCATTACAACATTGCACCTGACACCTGAGATAATATCCTCGCTAATACCCTAGCGTACGTGTCTTTCGGTCTGTGACAAAAGGCAACAGTTTGGTGTTTTTTCCAGCAATGTTGACGCCGTGAATCGTTGATCCTGTAAAAGCACTTTGGTCACTCAAAGTGGACACAGATATGACACACCCTGTTTCATGTTGGGTTACGAACTTGCTCTGTTGCATTTTCAGGATTGGAAAAAATGGAAGTTTTGTGACTTTGTGAACCTTTGCGAGCATCAGCGCTTGGAAACGTGGTCGAGGAGATGCCTGTTGTCATGGGGGGAACTACGACAGAGGTGGTCCTGCTCTGTGTCTCGTGTCAACCATGGTAAGATGCAGTCAGGAAACTTAAACGGGTGCGGAGATGAGTTTGAAGATTAGACGTTATCCGACTCATCAGCGCTGAGCACTCCCAAAATTGCGTTGTAGTGACTATTATTCACGGCTCAAAATGTCATCACACTGGTGTTGTGGCTGGTTTCTGGTCCTAGTCTTTTGTTGATCTTTTAGCATTTTAATCTCTGTTAAATAAAGGAGATCATGACTAAGAAAGTCGGTGGCTTCACTCTCACACAGCACAAGCACAAGACCAGTCCACCTTTTCTCTCACATGCAGCCCTTGGATTTGTCATCCGCCACCATCGAAACCACCCGTTCACCTTTGTGCTGAGAGAACCGTGGAAGAGGAGCGATATAAACTGTCGATCACAAAGCAGCCGCTCTCTGAAAAAAAAAAAAGTTTACAAAAAGACGACGTTGCAGTCTCCCAGTGAATCATGAGATTCGCTGTTGAATAAATTCACTACAGTTTATTTATTTTTTTGTGAAAGACATGGATATCCCCTCCCACACACCTTCGGACACAGGGAGTGAAAGTTTCATGTAACTTGGCAACGCAAAGTCACACACTGTGCCAATATTTACACACACACACACACACACACACACACTCTCTCTCTCTCTCTCTCTCTCTCTCTCTCTCTCTCTCACACACACACACACAGTCCTAAGTGTGGTGACCCCAGGAACAGAGATGCTCTACTCGGGAATGTCGCAGGCATGGGGGAAGTTTTACAGATGAGTGAGAAAGTTGATCTGAAAGCACTCCAAGACTTTTTTCATACATTTATTTATTTCTTTTAAAGCTCAGTATCAAAATCATAAATAAATGAGGTGATGCCATTTTATTTTATTACCAAGCATCTTTTTAATCCACAAAAGCAACTTTTATTTCCAGCAGTCACAACACCGAAAAAAAAGCCATGTCTGTCTTTTTTTCTTTTTCTTTTTTTTAAGATCCCAATCTGGAGGGACTTCCTCTCAGTCCTGTCTACCTTTCTCTTCCCTCCTTGGCAGAGACAATGGGACAACACACAACTATTGCAGCAATGCGCAAAGTGGACACACACCGCCTCTTTGTCTTTTCTCCCTCTCGTCTTATCAGGAGTCGACTGTGAGCAGTCAGCCCGAGAGAGGAACCGCCTCTCGCTGTAAAAAGTCCCTACCCTACTGAAAGGGTCAAAGTCTGGAGGAGACCTACGCAGGAGTCCAGAGCGGGATCAAGTTTTCGCGATTTCACTTCAACGGGAGGATTTTTGTTTTGTTTTGTTTTGTTTTGTTTTACGCGGTTTTTTTTCCTGAAGCCAATGGCTCCTCTGCTAAGATGCACCGTTGTCATTCTACTGGCCGTCGTCCTAACGGTGAGTAGAGCAAAACAACCCAGATTCACCTTTTGTGTCATTTAGAGCGAGAATCGAGCAGAATAACTGACCGCAAACAGGTGTGGCTCCTCTGTTCGTGGTGCGTTTAGGAGCATCGGATACGTTTTTGCGTGTAGTCCAAGTTTAGATCAGAGATTAAAGGACTGATGAGAAAGTGAATGCGCCGTTGGCTCTTTATTTCCTCCTCGCGTTTATTTCCCTGAAAAAACGGGATGTGGGTAAACTTTCATAGCCAACAAGTAAGACTTTTGAGGAGATTTACGCATTGGCGAGGGATGGTGCTAATGTTATGGACATACTATTTTTATTAGACTACTAATATAACAATTTTGCTATGAGGAGACTTTTTTTTAAGTTGTGTTTTTAAATGTCCAAGTTTTGGGGAGCCTTATGTACTGTACATGGATGTGGGAAGCTGGGGTGCTGATGTGGCTGCAAGAATGAGGCTTAAACACGTGCCGAATATACAAGAAGGCCCAAAGATTAAGAATTTGTCAATGACAGCATTTCACAAAGTTTATAAAGTTTCTCAACACTCAAACTCATAGAATAGATGTTTGTTTTAAAGGAATCTTGGGTCTTTCCCTCCCTGCTGTTATTGACTGTAGTTGATGTCGCTGTTTTGACCTAAGCTATGTTGGTTTTTAAGCTGTAGTACAAACTGTTGTAAATTATTCTCAGTTCATGTCTCCCTGGCCACTCAAATAAATGCTTAAAAAAAAGTAGTAGTGGGCCCTATTTACTGTGACATTTTTATACAGATTGACCCCTCAGCACACTCAACTGTGACCTCCCGTGTCCCTACCTGAGGCCCTTTTTATTGCATGTCAGCGCCCCCATCCCTTTTCCTGTCAATCTTCCTCTGTACTGTCAATAAACCCATGAAAATGGCGAACAAAAAATAATGTATTACCCTGAGATAAGGGTAAATAAGTGTGGTTAGGTTAGAAGCAACAATACATCATATGATTTTGTAGTTGTTAAACATGAATGATGATCAAGTTTTTTTTCCTCCTTCGCTTTTTTACCTGCAGCTTGTTCCGGTGAGGGCGAAAGGAAATGGACAAGTCCTACGGAGACATAAGAGAGAGTGGATTGTTCCCTCCAGGGACCTGAAGGAGGGACATGACTACACTGGCTTGGACTATATTGCAATAGTGTGTACTTAATTGTTGATTTTTTATTTTTTTTCCCAAAGAATTTGATTAAAACAGCAAGTCCTATCAGTTTAGAATTATTCTACAAATGTTTAAAACAGCAGTCCTTGAATTAATTACAACATTGTCTAGATAATTATTGTTTCTCCTCCTCTCCTTTTGTGTTGTTCAAAGCCGAAGTAAGACTGAGTGTTCGAGTTGAGCACACCGCACTTTGGCAGACTTCCATAATGACTCAGATGCAGTACATGATGAGAAATACACCTTTTCTCAAGCTTATCTGGTTTCATACCTCAGCTAGATACACATGTTGCTAGGTTGCTAAGAAACAATAATGCAATCCTGTGAGCAAACAATTTCGATGACATCAGAAAAAGTGACAGTAACTGGTTATGACTAAACATTTCCCTGTTATATTTCCAGATCAGGTGGATTCATTTTTTTGTGTATTTTGTTTTTCAGATTCGCTCTGATAAGGAGAACTACACAAAGATAAATTATTTCCTATCGGGGCCCGGTTGTGACGAGCCTCCTCGAGGTAGATTCGGGGTTGACAAGGACACTGGCTTTGTCAAAGTCTACTCCATTCTGGACCGAGAGGACATCGGCTTCTATCGCGTACGAGCGCATACATGCATCCTTTTTGCAGAAACTGAGGCATTTACAACCATGTCTTCAAGTTGTACAGTGAGGAAATGATAAAATAATTGGATGTTATCTTTTCTTTTTAGTTAAAAGGTATTGCCAAATTCCTCGACGGGACCCTTGCTGAAAACGATGTTTACCTGAATATTACTGTTTTGGATATAAATGACAACCCGCCAGTCATTAAAGTGCAGCAAGTCGGATATGTCAATGAATCGAGCGCAGAAGGTATTTTAAGTCTTCTACCGTATATCTGTGCCATGGCAGAACATTTCATTTTCTTTGCCTGTGCTGAACTGATGTATTGCTTTGTTCACATGGGTGATTTCTAGGTACTATTGTGATGAGAGTGATAGCTACTGATGCAGATCAAGAGAACACACTGCACTCCAAGATCAGCTACAGGATTGTGGGGCAGAGTAGCTCTGCTGGGATGTTCTTCATCAACTCTCAGACTGGAGAGGTCATGGTTCAACAGCGCACTCTAGATCGCGAGGTGAGTCACTTGACTGACCTGAAAGTCTTCTTTTTGTTGGCCAGTCAAACAAGATCAATATACTTAAGAATTTTTTCTGAAAAGGGTCTTAATTTACTTTTGGATTACTTGTAGAATCGGCTTACATGTTTTAAAGCTCAATCCAGTGCTGCAGACCAAGTCTCTTCTGATTGGTCAGCTCACACATGCCCGAGGCCATCACAGCTAATAAAAACAGAGCAGCTGTGCTAAATAGATTCTTACGTGCAAAACTAGCTGCCAGGTATGAATTTTGCAAAATGTGTGACATTGTGACATAGTGTGATGTCACAAAGCCATTAAACTAAATTGAAGGCCGGACTACTGACGAGGCGTTTCAGGAGCAGGGTTTTCTGTGGGAGAGAGGCACTTCCATTGATGTGGACATTAGGCTTTTTAACTTTCAATATCTTTTATCTGAACCTATATAAAACACTAAAGGAAAGGGAAAAAGCAAAAAAGTGTAATATGTCACCTTAACACATTGTTTTACTACAGTTAGTGAACAACGCTCATTGAATGCTAAAGAAAAAAACCAAAACCCTAACACTAACACTATAAAACATTAATCACCTAATCTTTCGAGATCACCGTCTAATCTTTTTGTTTGTTTGTTTCTAGAAACAAGATACGTATAGGTTGACCATAGAAGCCTCAGACATGGGTGGACAGGCTGGAGGACTCAGAGGAACCGGCGAAATTGAGATCAAGATTCTGGACATAAATGACAATATTCCAACCCTGGAAAAAGAGTCGGTATGTGCGACACAATAACCACAAGCAATGTTTCCGTTTTTTCTTTAAATGGTCTGTGTAGCATTGTTTCACGGCTGTTCTAAAGAAACTGGTGGTTTGTGTTTTTAATTGCAGTATGAAGGGAGCGTGGAGGAGAACACCATCGGTGTGGAAGTGATGAGGATCAAAGCTCTTGACATGGATATGATGTACACTGACAACTGGCTGGCTATGTTTGAATTCATTTCAGGGAATGAGGCTGGCTACTTCAGCATCACTACTGATTCTAAAACCAACGAGGGAATCATCATGATTAACAAGGTAGCCTTGTTTTTATGAACTGAAATTGTAAACGGTGAAGTGAATGAGCGTGATTAAAGGATGAAGGCTCATGTGAAGTCTTTAACATGAATCCACAGGCGTTGGACTATGAAGAACTAAAGGTGCTCAACCTGGAAGTGGGCGTTTCCAACAAAGCACAGTACAACTTTGGCAGCTCACACACCTCAACGGGGACCTTAATTAAAAAAAGATACCCCCTTAAAATCAATGTGGTCAATCAGAAGGAAGGACCCCGTTTCCAGCCAAATGTCAAAGTGGTGACTCTCTCTGAGGACCACACGACCATCTCCCTCGGCAAAGTCATCGGCACCTACGCTGCGATTGACAGTGACACTCTACAGACGGCCACCAATGTGAGGTATGGCCACAAAGTGAATTGAACCATAGTTGCATCGACACCCTTGTTACATTAACAGCTTATTTTTGAGCTCACATGTGGATTTTCATTTTCATAGGTATGTCAAACTCCGCGACCGTGACAACTGGTTGATTATTGACGGGAAGACAGCAGATATCAAGCTGAACAAACTGCCTGACAGAGAGTCCAAATTCTTGATCAATGGAACATACTATGCTGAAATTATATGCATCACCAATGGTGAGTTCTGTAAATTCGACCATTGTCATTATTCTACAGTGGACTAATATGGTGCACAGCAGTTAAATATTAATCTCTTGGATTTCAGATGCTCCCTCAAAAACTGCCACAGGGACCATAGCCATTCAGGTGGAGGACTTCAATGATCACTGTCCTGAACTGACTGCTAAAACTCAAACAATGTGTCTCGGGGATAATGTGGTCTACCTCACAGCCACAGACGGAGATGAGTTCCCCAATGCAGCACCATTTGACTTCACCCTGATCCACGAGCTCAGCAAGGGGCAGTGGCAAATGGAGCCATTAAATGGTGAGATTCCAATTATGTCTTGGTAGATGTCCTGAAAATCATTGTTAAATATTTGCTTTAATCTCGTAAATGTTTGCATTAAAGAGGCATTTTTTGACAAATGTATGTATTTTGGGACTTCAAAACATTCAATTTGAAAAGACTTGATGTTGATCATTTCAATGCCACATACTTTATTATTCATCCCTTGGAAAATTGCACAAATTTTACTCACTTTTTTACGATATTTTTATAGTACATGTTTTATTGTTTTCTTGGGAACAGCTTTATGAAAGAATGCTATACCATGTAAGTCTTTCAGTTCCAGTGGTTCACTGGCACGAATCACTGAAACAAACTGAAGTATCATTTACTTTATTACCCCCATATATGCTTTTCCTGCCGTAACAAGTCTGTCTGAACAACTGTCCATCTCGGTTTTATCACTTCTGGCTAACATAAGAGGATGCTTTACTTAGTACTGTTACAAGGGTACGAACACAATTCTTTGTAACTCATGCAGCAAAAAGAAATAACAAATGTTGGCCTCTTCTTCCTTCAGCAACCACAGCCATTCTGCGGAACCAAGACTACTTGTGGCCGGGTATTTACAAAGTGGCAGTGGACGTCAAAGACCAGCAGGGAAAGTCATGTCATGATGTGCAGATGGTGGAGGTTACTGTGTGCACTTGCCACAAGGTCGTTAAAGCCTGTTTGGCACCCAGAACGGACGGTGCAACAGCAGTTTTTGGGGCTTCAGGTATCCTGCTGCTACTCCTGGGACTGCTGCTTCTACTGCGTGAGTAGAGTATAACTTTGGCTCTCTTTGGCTTGTTTCAATAAGAGACATTTAATTTTCCCTGCGATGTTGCCTCACCATACATGTTTTAACATGCTTGGAGAGGTAAACATAAAAAGAAGGGGTGGGTCACAGGCAGTTTTGGAATAATAGAGAGAGTGATCATGGATTACGCAACTATTTGGTCATTTTTCCACATGAGTTAAATCCTTTTGAGGAATAGGAGCTATTCACAGATTGATGAGTCGATGATTTTATTTTGCCTGACAACTATCTTTATGGATTTCTGTTTACATATCATCAAATATGCGTTTCAGTGGTGCCATTGCTGCTGCTGTTCTGCCTGTGTGGAGATGCAGCTGCTGTTGGAGCTTTCAAGGCCATTCCATACGATACTAAGCAACAGCTGATCTCGTATCACACGGAGGGACAGGGAGAAGACAAGGTATTTTGATTAGCATAGCCTTGGTATGAATGGATCTGTAACAATATTAGGATGTTTTCCATTTTGTAAAATTAAGTTAAACCTGTCTGAAATGCTGCATCTCTTGATGAGATCTCATCCTTTTCCCACAGGATGTTCCTCTTATGACTGCCCCAGTAGAAGTTGATGGTGGCCACATAACTACCCAGAATGTCAACAATTATGCAAGCAGGTACACCGGGGGACTGGCAGAACTAGGAGGAGCAAACTTTGGAGGAGCAGCCTCAGGTGGTGGCGTAAACATCTCAACCGTGACAGCTGAGAACATGCACCAGTACAACCAGTATAACTATTCTGGTGGGCAAATGGGGATGGACACAGGCGCTGGGATGATGACAGGACAAGAACATCTTCACTCCAGATACAGGACTGGGGCCTTTGATGGGATGGCCCTGTCTGAAGAGTTCCTGGGAGAGTATTATACAAGTGTAAGTATGGAAAAAGTAACTCAAAAAAACAATCTGATCAAGGAATAATGTTTTTGTTTTTTTTATCCAAAACTTGATATATAAAATCTTACATTCTTATAGTTAAGCTTTTTTTTTATCATATATATCATTATACAGTCACAATTGAACTGTTAAGTGTTATTGACTTTGTACTTCATATATTCTGGTGCTTTTTGTTTACAGAAAGCCAACCATGCCACTCAACAATCCCAGCAGAAGGATGGTCCGCTGATCTATGACTATGAGGGTCAGGAGTCCCTTGCAGGTTCTGTAGGTTGCTGCAGCCTTCTAGAGAATGAGGATGATCTTTCGTTCCTCGATGATCTTGGGCCCAAATTCAAAACCCTGGCTGAGATCTGTCACGGCTCAACCTTGGTGACTGATACTGTGGATGCTGGGGTTTCTATCTCTCCACCCAGACCTGTGTCTCCTGCCAGGCCCTCCACTTCCACCCACACACATGTTCATACTCACAGAGAAACAATCAGGGACAGGGACAGGGACCACATCAGCTTCAACACCCTCAACACCTCCAGTGTAGCATCTGGATCCTCTGCCATCGTCCAGGAAGAACGAATCACTGAAAGAGCCACTGTTCCCAATGTACATGTCAAGGAAAAGCTTGTGATTCCCAATCAGACGATGCTCATACAGCAGCCCACTATGTACTATGCTGCCACACCCATGTACGTAGTAGAGTCTAAGCCACAAATGGTGCTGGTGGCAGGTGGTGCCCAGCAAGCAGTGGGTCAAGTACCGCTTGGCCATGTTGGGATGACTCAAGGGCTGGTGCAGGTTGGTGGCCTCCAAGGTTCTCAGGGTGTGGTCCTTGTAGATAGGCATATAGGAACGGGTGGGATGACAGGGCAGGTAGCACAAGGCCTTTCGCAGGGAACCATCTCCAGGTCTAGACAAGTGTTGGTGGAGAATGGGTCCTTAGATGGAGCGCAAGTTGCGCACTTAGCACAGGGCTTTGTACAGACAGGACATGGGTATGCTGCAGAGCAAGGCTTGGGGGGCAGGGGTCAAGGTATGCAGGTGAAAACTCAAAGTTTTTCAGTAGGTTCAAGTGGTTCTGCGGGGTCAAATGGAGAGTTTGCAATGACAGCCACACCCAAAATGCAAGGAGGCCAGAGAGTGGTTGTGCAACATAAGAAGGTGTCAGTGACAGAGAGGAATATTGAATCCAGCACAACAGCGTAAAGCAGCACTTTTGTTCAGCATATGCACTAATGTCACACTTATGGTATATACTGAAATATATTTCAGTACACTAAAAGTACTGCAATGAATAAATACATTTAGGTTCATTCAGATAGAGAGATTGTGGTAAAACTGCTAAAAGGACAGTTTGGTCTGCTTTACCAAAAGTGCAAGACTGTATGTCCTTGTCTAATGACAACACTACTTACTAAAGTAGTTAAAACAGGGTATTGACTACATGGCCAAATGCCATAAAAGGCTTTGGATTTCTATACATACTTTACAGTATTGGTTTAAAGTATAAACTTGGGTTAGGGTTTGGGGGACAAGACAACAGATTGTAAGAGGTATTCCATCATTTATTGAAGTTTAACCTCTGGTGGGATGTAATGACAGTGTCATTTCCCTCTTTATTCAGTCCCAGGATTTACCAGTTTTGCACCAAATGACAGCCCTAAAAGCACTGTATTTATTTCAGGTACACAACTAGCATGGCTTCAGTTAGGGAACACCCAAGTAAGCATTACAGAGCTCAACCAGTCTGACCAACAGTGTATACAAAGAGACAATAGGAAGAAGTACAAACAAAAAAGGCTATATGCCCCTCCTTCTCACGGGGCACCAATAAGCAAGTGTCAACAATGTTATTTTACAATTAGATAATCCCTTTTCTAGTCCTGCTCGAAAATCTGCCAGCTGGAGAAGGAAGGGAAGCACTTCACTGGTTGTAGCAGGTCTCTGTATTACTGGAGGCTGCACTTGGGAACCAGTTAGGAGCAAGCACTCACCTGCACAGTAACTTACCATCAAGCCATAGCAACCCAACTGCAGCTCAAATGAATCTGAGCAAGAGAAGAAACACAAAACACAATGTACCAGCATGTGGAAAAAGAAAATGGGCTGCAACACTAGACAGCTGGTGGGAACATTTAATCTCAAAGCCAGCAATGGAACTTTTGTGCTCCTAAAAAATCTCACAAGGATATGATAACCTGTGTGTTCGAAGCCAGCAGCACCTGAAAAATGGTCTTGTCATTGATACAGATCAGTACTGTTATTAAACCTATATCTCATGCTCAAGTTTTGTTGATAAGAACATCACAAAACATGGCTGATCATTTGTCAAATAAGTTCATGAAATTAGTTCCTAATCCTTAATCATGAGCCAAAATGCCTGTTGAAATGCAGTATAATACATTCATAGTGTAAATATATTGATAGCTTCGGCCCTTTAGTCTTGAGAAGCACACAGTTGTTTTGCGAGAGGTGGAACAAAGTTTCTGTAGCTTTTTAAAAAACATGTTAAATGTTTAAGAGTGGTGGGATTCTCTGGTAGCATTTTGTAATGTTTTAGCTTCAGTCGTGCCTCAAACTGTCTCTTGCTGACAGTGTGAGTTTTTAAGTTAGTTATACTTTAATCTTTATGGTGCTGTTTATATGGGTGGCCCCTCTTGGAAACTAGATAAATGCTGCTTGTACTGTAATACTGAGGAAAACACCCTCCCTAATGCCAAAGTGTTTGATTCAGCGCTTGAAGAAAAGATTAGACTCCTTTTATCTGCGGTCTTTTTATCATAGTCACTACAGACCATAAACATGAGAAGACAGTACTTCAAAGTCTCTATTTTATTGTTGCACTCTTTTTGTTTTATTATTTCTCCAGAATATCTTCGGTATAAACCCAAGTGCCAAAGCTGTAAAGATTGGGTATGATGGCCCTATTTTATTTTTTTTTACCAATGTACGGTGTGCCATAATTACCAGATAGACTTTTAAGATGTTTTTATTGTGTATGTGAGTGTTTGTGTGTGGGTGTGAAGGTAACATAATTTGGATATATGGAAAGGCAGAGTAATCAAGGATGAGATTGCCGAGCACTGACAAACATTTAATGGAATGACACTGTTTGATATTGCCGTTCATGCTTTGATATATATGTATTATCATCTCTAGTATCTGATGCTGTAGATACTGTGCTATGGCACGTGTTGCTTTAGAGCAGTGCAGTAGTGAAGTAGCTGTATTGGACATGATGATGACGTTTTCCCTGTATTTTTCACCTGCTGTGATAATAAAATAAAATGGAAAAATAAAGCTGTTGTGTCAACCCCGTTTTTTCTGAGTTCACATGACCATGATATGAAAAGATGATGCAGAAACATGTTAGTTTTGCATGTCAGAAATCGGATATGACCTCGTGTGGATATTTCACAAGAGTAGAATACTTATATTGCATATTTTGAGTTTTCCCAACACTATTGGGTGTGTTAAAAAGGAACTGCGGTGCACACGTACATGCATGTCGCAACAAGGACGCAGGAAGGACAGAGGCATTATTGTTTCATCCAGATGAACTGTGTATTTGTTTGCACTTCCAGTGGCGTCAAGTGTGAATAAAAAAAATCATGTTGGTGTGACGCTCCTTCGAAAAATGGTTTGAATGAATGTGTTGTCTTGACACACAAGATGCGATAGCTCACCTGGGTGTGTTTATCACACCTAAATTCACTGAGATTCATTAATACATCTTTCAGTGGAAAGTGTGTTCTGCGGCCTGACATCCACTACAGACGATGATGGTTGCACCCAGGGACGCACCTCTTGAGAAATCACACAAATGCCCCAAGCGAAATCAATGTTCACTTCCTTTTCACTCACATGCAAAGGGGGTTAAAGTTTTGATCAACTGCTGATTTTTACGTACTGCCCAAAATGGAAAGGCTTCAGAAAAAGGGGAGGAAGAGGAGGGATATTGATATGGGTTTTGGCATATATGTTGGTCTGTACAGTTTGCCCTGCCATTCAGGTGAGGACAAATTAATTAATTTGGTGTAACGCTCCTTTGAAAATGGTTTGTTTGGACACACAAGATGTGAAATTGCTTATACTAATCTAACCTATAATGCCATTTCACCCACTTGCAATCAACTTCCCTAGTTCCACTACAGACCAGCAAACTCTTACTGCTGGCAGCTACGTATGTGGCTGCTACAGGCACAGGCACAGGCACATAAAGGGATGGAAAATGTAATTAGGTTGTAGTGTAATGTGGAATAGGTAACTATTATCGATGATTGTCACAAGGTCATATCAGCAAATGACAGAGATCACCGTGTGGGAGTTCCAACCCATGACTACGCAGTATTTATTTCTAGGTTATTTCATGACTACTCGATACTCATGAGTGGAACCGCACCCATCTTCAAACCCAGCCTTCATTTTGATCGCATCTGTGGTCTGAAGTGAATTTCCTGACAGCCTGTGTTGTGGCTCACCTGGGTGTGTTTGTCTCGCCTAAATTAAATAATATTCCTAAACCTTTTCCCAATGGAAAGTGCACTGTTTTCTGTGGTCTGACATCCACTGTAGATGCGGACCTTATCTTGATGGTTGAACCCCGGGACACGCTTTTTGAGAAATCACAAAAGATTAAAAGTTTTGATGCTCTATTGATTTTAACGTAACACACAGAATGGAAAGGCTTACTATAAAAGAGAAAAAAGGGGGGAAGAGGAGGGATATTGAGATTGGTTTCGGCATATATGTTGATCTATACATAAAACCAGAAAGAATATGCAGTACAGGAAATGTGTCTAAATGAATTAAAATTGTTAGGCAGAAAGTTGTTTACTCAAGTGAAGTGAAGCTGGAGCAAACAAGTGCAAAAGCAATGCATAATCCGCAATTATGGTCATATGGTGGTTTGGCTTGCTCGTAAAAGTAGGTTAAATGTCACTTACTGCCCTTTGGTTCTCACTTAGCTGGGGAAAGATGCACGAAAGTCAAAGAACTTGTTCTACCGCTATCTCACCTGTCAGACATCCAGTCATGCGGTCAGTAAACGGGGGTATGATGTGGGGTTTGATGGTGCACAGATGGAGGTGATATGTAGGTGTATATAAATGCATTGGAGCTAGTGTGTTCTCTAATGCATCTTCTTTAGATATCATCCACAGTGAGAAACATGCCGCTGTTCTAACAGGACTGCTGTAGAGTCAGTGTGGGTCACAGAGGCCACTCAGTCAGCTCATCAGGACAGGTGAAGAAGGTAGTTCATTATCTCTCTGTCAACGTGGTATGTGTCCATCTCAGCGAGAGGCAATTAGTAATGAGTCCGGACGCAGTAATGACTCAAGCCAGAACTGGTTAGACAGTAATTGAAGAGTAAAGGAATATCCAGAAGAGAGACGTCTTTAACTTCACTTTTATTGCTGTAATATTGTGGCTGAGTAAGCCAAAACAAAAATGGCCTCCAGATAACACGTCAACCCGCAAACATATCATTTATAAGACTTTAATGGCCTCCTGGAGGGGGTTTGACTTGGCAGCTTGGATCAGACCTGGAACTCTCTGTTATATCTCGCAGATAACCAGCCTGCGTCTCGTTCTTCTGAGATAATTTATTAAACAGATATTAGCGTTTGCTCCCCAATTTCTCCAAAAGAAAGGAGTTCATAACATGATCCATGTCAGATTTTCTTCTGCAAACATACTGAAAAGCCTGTTGGGGGAGTATTTGTTTTCTCTCATGGCTGCACTGCACCCTGTGGGTCACATATCTTCAAGGATTTGCTGGTTTGGCCATCCATCATGTCAAGGCAGATGTTTTCCATCATCCGTCAAATATAACATTCTTTCTCAGCCGTGACTTGGGTGTGGCTGGCAGTGTTAACATATTTCAGCTCCGTCGCTCTGGGAGAGTTGTTTAACAGCCAGCCGCCAGATGATGACAGCACAAGCTGAAGTGTGCGTCGTGCTTCATATCAGCAAGTTGCATCATGTCACAGTCCTGTGCATTGCCTTCGTAGCATGGCAGTGATTAATGTGTGTTGTGAAATTCTCCTTTAACTCTGATTGTTGGACGTGCGTCAGTCTGATGCTGCCAATAAATTCACTACAAAAGGACAATTTCACAACGGTTTCCATACGTCTACGAGACTCAAGCTAGATTCTTCAGGTCATCTGGTTGCTCAGCTTCACATATTGCAAAATGTGCATTAAGAGATCATTACTCATCTTAAAGGAACTCTGTGTCTACATACATAATACTGTCGACAAATTCACTGACAAGACCAAACACTATGAGGCAGTCGTCTGTAGTGTCAAACCTCCTCACCCTGTTTGTTGCACTCAGCCCCAGGGCCTATTCTTTCCAGCCGCAAACGTAAATATTTTAAAACCGGTCTCAAATATCTTCAGAAAGTGCTGAATAATTAATAACTGGTTACCATGGTTGAGCAAAAGCTCCTCTAAAATGAGTAAACAGTGCATTTGTTGGGGGCATTTTGTCTGTTGGTGAATATTTACGGCACTGAGCATGTGGGACTGACTCAAAGTACTATCTCCATGTTACTGTTAGGAAGGAACATGTCAGCTGGTGCACCTAGATGGTCTATGGCACTAGGAATATGTATATGGGGCTTTTGGATACACATAGAAATACTTGATAATACAGATAACAACAGATTTTTGTTGGTTTAAGGGTTCAATTAGAAGAATATAGAAAATCAACAGACCTACCACTTCGAGGTAGTGAAGGCAATTCGAGATAGGTGATTGTTGGGTCTCATTCCCAGGTTGTCAAATCGTTTTGGGTTTGAATTTTTACCAACCAAAAAGCATCCATATTTGTCAATCTGTGAACGAGACTCAACAATCAACTTTTTCCAGAATTGTCTTCCCTTCCTTCAACATAGGGTGACTCATGCACACTATAGAGTTCTAGAGTAAACAGATCATACACTGCAGCTAAAACAAAGGCAGTTTTAGATGATTGAAATAAAAACACGACATGTAAGTATTGACCGGACTGGATCTTTATTGAGACAGTGAATGCATGTTGAAGTGAATGTTACAAAACTGTATTTAGACTTAGACTTATTTTTTGATACTAGCAAAGCATGGACTTGGAAAACCCATTTCTGTGGTTCTTGCATCTTTTTAGGTTCTAGCGCCACTTGTGATCTTTGTCAGAAGAAGCCATATCTATTTGCAATATAATTTCGGCTAAACAGCAATATTGTGTCTGCACACTGCGATAGTTAGTTGAAGAGCGTACGTCTTATGATCTCACTGCACTTGTCCAACAACAATTACAATTTTTCGAGGGGACTCATTCACCCAGTGTCATGTCAGCGGTGTACAATCAGTGGCGAACATCGTGGCGGACTTCTTCCTCATCCTCCATTTCATCTTCCTCATACTCGCCCATCTCATCAGCAGTGGCGTCCTGGTACTGCTGATACTCAGACACCAGGTCATTCATGTTGCTCTCGGCCTCGGTGAACTCCATCTCATCCATCCCCTCTCCGGTGTACCAGTGGAGGAAGGCCTTGCGGCGGAACATGGCTGTGAACTGCTCAGAGATCCGCCTGAAAAGCTCCTGGATGGCCGTGCTGTTGCCGATGAAGGTGGCGGACATCTTGAGGCCGCGGGGAGGGATGTCGCAGACAGCCGTCTTGACGTTGTTGGGAATCCATTCGACGAAGTAGCTGCTGTTCTTGTTCTGCACACTCAACATCTGCTCGTCCACTTCCTTCATTGACATGCGGCCACGGAAGATGGCTGCCACAGTGAGGTAGCGCCCGTGACGGGGGTCACAGGCCGCCATCATATTCTTGGCATCAAACATTTGCTGCGTGAGCTCTGGCACAGAGAGGGCACGGTACTGCTGACTGCCCCTGCTCGTGAGGGGCGCAAAGCCCGGCATGAAGAAATGCAGGCGGGGGAAGGGCACCATGTTGACAGCCAGCTTGCGGAGGTCAGCGTTGAGTTGGCCAGGGAAGCGGAGGCAGGTGGTCACCCCACTCATGGTGGCTGACACCAGGTGGTTAAGATCGCCATAGGTGGGTGTGGTCAGCTTCAGGGTGCGGAAGCAAATATCGTATAGGGCCTCATTGTCAATGCTGAAGGTCTCATCCGTGTTTTCCACCAGCTGGTGAACGGAGAGCGTGGCATTGTAGGGCTCCACCACAGTGTCGGACACCTTGGGGGAGGGCATGACGCTGAAGGTGTTCATGATGCGGTCAGGGTACTCCTCGCGGATCTTGCTGATGAGCAGCGTACCCATTCCTGAACCTGTGCCTCCACCCAGTGAGTGGGTGAGCTGAAAGCCCTGGAGGCAGTCGCAGTTCTCGGACTCCTTCCTCACCACGTCCAGTACTGAGTCCACCAGCTCAGCTCCCTCTGTGTAGTGACCCTTGGCCCAGTTATTTCCTGCTCCACTTTGACCTGCATGGTGGATGTAATGTTAAAAGACAAATCATGTTGGGCAAATGATGGTATTGCAAACTTGATAACAGGTTTATAAGCTGTAATTTATGACTGTTTGGATGGATTGCTGTAAAATTGGGCACAGACATTCATGGTCTGCTGAGGATGTACTTTACTGAATTTAGTGATGCCCTGACTTCTACTGTGGTGTGACCGTGAAGTTGATGTTTTTGGTATTTACATACATGTCTGGACAATGATTGGATAGATTGTGATAAAATTTTGTGCAGATGTTCATAATCCACAGAGGATGTATCCTAATGAATTTGGCCAAACCCCAACTTTTCCTGTAGTGCTGTCATAAAATTGATGTTTTGGGTATTTAGTGGCATATCTTGACCACTTTTGGATGGATAGATATAACAGTTGGTACAGACATTGGTCACAGTCCAATGAGGATCAATCCAAACCAATCCAAATTTAGTCAAACCCTTACTTTCTCTCTTGGACGACCATGAGGTTGACCTTTTTTGGTATTTAGTGAGATGGCTCAAAAACTACTGGATAAATCAGCATGAAATTTGTTTCAGACATTCATGTCCCCTTAAAGCTTTGATTTAATCAAGCACCATCATTACGTCTCTTCGGTGTGTGTACGTACAGTGCCCAGCCCGAAAGTAAATGACAACATGACATTCCCACCAGCTGCAGCTATGTGTTGCTGGAGCTTCACAGCAAAACAGCAATGGAAGAGGAAAAAAACTGAAAATATAAAATGTACAGTTTTTCATTATCTCCCACATGGTCTGGATACAGTCAGTTATATTCCTTGTGAGTTATAATTCTTTGGATTCAGAATTAATTACATCTATATTATCAAAGGTTCTTTTGTTTGCATATTTTCTGGTGAGGAAAAATAGAAATTAGTCAGTCAGAGTTTTCCGCCCTTGTATCCTCACTTGTGCCAAGCACTGCAGCATCATCTCCTGGTAGATTTCCTTTTTGCTGAGTCACCATGAGAGCTGTCTCAGTCTGACACAGCTGCACATGGACAATGCATCACACTGCTGGCACATCGCTGAGAGGCTGCAGGAGCTTCGTGCTCTACACACTGTAGAGTTACACAGCTTAACAGGATGTGACAGCCGCTGCTGACTTATGCACACATTGCACGGATATGCAGTTGGTTCAGGGTGAGCGGCGACACCAAGATATATCGTTCACTCACCGAAGACAAAGTTGTCAGGTCTGAAGAGCTGTCCGAACGGGCCAGAGCGAACTGAATCCATGGTGCCTGGCTCCAGGTCGACCAGGATGGCACGAGGCACAAATTTGCTGCCTGTGGACGAAAAAAAAAGAGCAAAAGATAGAGGGATAGAGAGAGGTAAAGGATGGAAGGGTGGAGTAGGATATCGACAGTCTCGGTGGTGCATGATGTCAGCACATTTGTAGGGAACCAAGGGAAAAAACTCTCCATGTTAAGAGTACTGATCTAAAGGAACATTAATACAGCAGTGCTGTTTGGTAACGTTCTCTTAAAGGAAACAACATCCTGTCCATCCAGACGGACATTTAAAGGCTGCTTCATGCATCCGATTGTTTGTTTGTTGCACTTTCCTTTGCTCCACCCTCTCTGTCTGTCTGTAACCCCTTTCACAAGCAAAAAAAAAAAAAAAAAAAATCCTCAGCATGCTGCACTGCTTATTTTAGACCAGCGGGGCTTTCAAGGTGCTGATCTCTGCAGAGTCTAACAAAGGTGCTGTCTTGCCCCTGCTTTACCCATTTTTTAATTTCTCTGTTCCATAACATTTATTCATGGGATGCACAGTCAATTCACATGCACTACGACCCAGTAGGTGACACTGACGCGAGCGTGCAACATGGAAACAAGGAATCAATAATGGCCTGCTGCGCTGACATAGTGGTGGAACATGCTTTTTAGGCCTGTACGGCCTCCTATTCAGGCTTTTTCATTAATCCAAAGCAGACAAGTGGCCACCGTTTGATCCCAACCCTGGCTGCACATGGATGGAGCTCTGAGCACTGATTTGTCCTGTGGTGAAGCATGTGTCTAAATGACACATGACGCACACGGGATGACCTTCAACATGCCAAGGCAAAAAAAAACAACAAAAAAAAAGAGCTGTGGGTCAGCTATACAGAGACTGCAGATACCTGTACTCCCTATAGAGAGAGAGGCAGAGAGAGACACAGAGGGAGACAGAGAGCGATGGAGAGACAGAGAGAGAGAGTGATTTTTTAGCAGATTCACTGTCCTAATTTTTCCCCTGCACTCATGCTGGGACCTACTTTCCCCTCACAGCTAATTTAGTGACACCAGTGGCGTTTCAAATGAGGTCTGTGGCAGCTAAGGGTCATGCAAGGTTAATAAGCAAATGGAAACAGCACACGTGTGTTTTTATTTGAAGCAAACTTTGATACATATCTCTATTTTGTTTTCTCACCCGACGCCTCATTGTAGTAGACATTTATCCTCTCCAGCTGCAGGTCACTGTCACCTTGGTAGCTCCCAGTGGGGTCGATGCCATGCTCATCGCTTATCACCTCCCAGAACTGATGGTGGGAACAGACATAATCATGATGTGAGCTTTCACCAAAAAAAGAGACGAGTTTAGAGCCATGTGTTTTTTCTTTTTTCTTTTTTTTTTTTTTCTGAGTCATTGCGTATCTGCCTGGTGAGAAAATGACACGCAGCAGCAGCAGCAGCAGCAGCAGAGGGAGGCCACATCACTGCAGAGCAAAGCCCAGCCCGACCGAACCGCGCCCTTATCAGCAATAACTAATCTATCTCAAACTTTTTTAATAATAGAAATCAAAATATCCTTGTAAATCAAAAGTAAATCGTTCAGCGCGCGCGCACACACACCGGTAAATAACGCACGTGGCGTTACGCACGGAAAAAATAATAGTCATAACAATAACAATAAGGCTACTCCATTCATCTTTTTTAAACTTCATATTGATAATATCTGTACCTTCGCCCCGATCTGATTCCCACACTGTCCAGCCTGGATGTGCACGATTTCCCTCATGGTGCGCTTCGGATGCGGGCAGAGAGCGTCCTGTCTCGACTTCAACCGGTGTCCAGTCTTCCGTCCTCAGTCTCTTGCCGCTGTGTTCCTCAAAATCAGCGCTTGCCTCATTTCCAGGTCGAGCTTTGGAGCCGGCGAGATAGATAAACGTGCTGCTGGCCGGATGACGTAGCGCACAGCGCAGCATCCCTGTATCCCCGTCAGCCAATAGGAGCGCCCCGGTTTGATGCAGTGGACTGGAGGATCATGCCGCATCATCCCCCCCGGCTGTACCCTGACATCACCCCCCGCCCCCCTTGTCCCATGCAGGAGAAATGTTGCCATTATCTACTTTTTTCATACATCGCTTAGCTTGTTCTGTGAAGCTCAGGTAAATGGGTTTTTTTTTCAGTGAAATCCTGAAATGTGCTGTTTTACATCAGGGTCAGAGTGAAGTGAAGTGTAGCTATAAGACTTCCTGTTCTAAAGAGTTGTCTCAAACTCCAGGATGATCTGATTTCTTGATTGGATCAGATTTTTTTAAACCCAGACTATAAACCCACAGTTGTTTTTTGTTGTTGTTGTTTTAGCTTGAATAATGAAGATAAGCTGTAAAAAACAGAGCTGGACTGACTTCTCTCAGGGACCGGGGGGGCATTAATGATATGTGGTGCTTTATAAAGCCAAACCCCACCACACCCATTCATGCAACAATGGAATATTTTTCATGCTCCCACCATGCCCCTAGATTTGCTGCACTGGGGCCTTCTCTGTGCTTTTTTTTAAAACCAGGGTGGTGATGTGTGATGATCAAGACCAGTCCTCAGTGATGGTAATCCCAAGGAACCTGAAACTGTTCACGTGCTCCACCAATATAGACAGGGACATTTTGCCTCCTTTGTTTCTGACATCAACACTCAGCTCCTCTGCAGCTGTGACAGTTTGATGAACCATAAAAGTTGTTGAAGGATGTGCACCACATAAGCATCTTGTTGAGTGAGATTTATAAACCAGATTTTAAAAGAGGGCCCTTTCTGAAAGACGGGTCCTTGAATCTGGATCAGATGTAGGGTTCACACTCGGACAGGGCCGTTAGTTTTCAGTTTTTGTCCACAGCTTGATGAGGTCGGACGGCGGGGCTACCACTTTGATCCAGATAGAAAAGATAAAAAAATAGATTAAAGGTATACAGGGCAGCATCTCACCATTCTATCTGCAAACTAATGCTAACTGTAGCTGCCGTTTGCTAGTTAACGCAGTTAGCCGTGCAGCTAGCGGTCCATCAGATGTAGGGTTCACACTTGGACAGGGCCGTTGGTTTTCAGTTTTTATCCACAGCTTGATGAGGTTGGACGGCGGGGCTACCACTTTGATCCAGACAGAAAAGATAAGAAAATAGATTAAAGATATACAGGGCAGCATCTCTCCAGGCTATCTGCAAACTAATGCTAACTGTAGCTGCCGTTTGCTAGTTAACGCAGTTAGCCGTGCAGCTAGCGGTCCAGACTGTGAACTGTCTGGTATCTGGTTAGCATGCTAACTTCAGTAGACATCTCTGTAGCACAATACAGAGGTGTCTTAATGACACAACCGTTATTTCTACACAATCTGTTGATCCTTTTGGTTACTTTTTTATGTTGTCGCCTAAAATTCTTACATATTGAGCTGACTTTTCCTCAAGTGCCACAATAATGTTCAGAGCTGTGATGAGAATGGATGTCCCCAAGTATCAGATTGTCATCCATGGGCCAAATATATTTGCAAGTTACCTAGTGTTAAGTTTTAATTGGCAATTATCAGGAAGGCAACACGTTAAATGTAGATGCTGAACATGGTTAGCATTGTAGCTGCGAAACATCTGCATGTAAGCACCATCACTGTGAGCATATTAGCGTGTTGACATTAGCATTTAGGTCATAGCATCTCCATGCTAAATGGACAGCATGACTCGGGACTTTCAGCATTGATGATTTCTGCTTCAGTGAAATTTGGTTTAGTGCATTTCACCAAACAAATGTGGGTACCACTTTATAATAACCAGCATTACATCAACATTATGTTACTTTGTTACATTAAAAATTACAGCCTCAGACTCATGGTGATAATGATGCTTTAAATTTGTCCAATACTTGTAAAAAAACAAAACAAACAAACAAACAAAAAAAAACCCCTAACCTAGTGGTTAGGTGTAAATCTGCATGCTAGCAATCTCACTGTGAGCATATTAGCATACTGACATTAGCATTTAGATCAAAGTCTCTACGTGCTAAGTGGCTAGCATGACTCAGGATAGTGTTGTTAATGGTTTGCTTTACTGAAGCATTTCAGCAAAACAAATGTTGGCAGCACAGTCACTGAAATTTAAACTTTAGTTAAAGGAGAACCTCGGTAGATTTAAACATGCAGCTTCATTGCTCAAGCTAACCTTGACTTGCCAGTACCGAAGACACAAACACATTTGGTCCAACCATTACAGGGCTCCGTGAACGGAGTGTTAGCATTGACAGCTAACAGCATAGGGTCAGAACTTTAAACTGTGTTTTAAGCGTCTTAACATGCTCCACATCTCACCCCAAAAGTTATGTAACATCAGCAGACACCTTACAACACAGCACGGATGTCAACAAACCGGTATGTAGCTCCTTGCACAAACACACTGTTTTAACTACTTTTTTTATTCATTTCGAGTCATTCATGCTACAGTGCTGTGTTGTAAGGTGTCTGCTGATGTTACATAACTTTTGGGGTGAGATGTGGAGCATGTTAAGAAGCTTAAAACACAGTGTAAAGTTCTGACCCTATGCTGTTAGCTGTCAATGCTAACTCTCCATTCACGGAGCCCTGTAATGGATGGACCAAATGTGTTCGCGTCTTCGGTACTGGCAAGTCAAGGGTAGTTTGAGCAATGAAGCTGCATGATTAATCGACCGAAGTTCTCCTTAAAGTTATTTTACTGTTAATAAACAACAAAATCCTTTACCAACCATTTATTAAGCAATAGTTTAGTGTTCAGTTGCAATGAATGAAACTCCAAATGTGTGAATACGGTGTAGTTGATCTACAAACACCAACAATTGATTGAATGGTTAATAAAGCATTTCAGTTTTGTTTGTTTAATTTACTTTAACTTTACCATGTATTTATTATGGTTGAGATAAAGTGTCACCCTAATGTGTATCAATCCTATTATCACAAAGTAATTGCCCCACAGACAACCTTCAGGGTCTCTGGGGCACGTCTGGAGCATTTGCTTGTTCTGCTCCATTGGTAATCCAGCTTTGGCTCCGAACCCATTGGGATTTTCTGCAACCCTGTTGGATGAGTAAAATAAAGCTCTAATAAAAAACAGTCATGCATCCCCCTGTTTTTCTTGTCTTAAAGTGATCTTTAGATACAAAACCTCAAGGCCAGCAGGGAATATTTGACTGGGATCTACTTTTAATAAAATCCATGAAAAGTAAAAAAATAATAATAATAATAATAAAAAATGAAGGAGGGCTGCACAGTGGCCCAGTGGCTAGCACTGCTGCCTCACAGCTAGAAGATCGCCGGTTCGCGTCCCGGTTGGGACGCCTGGGATCTTTCTGTGTGAAGTTTGTATGTTCTCCCTGTGCAAGCGTGGGTTTTCACCGGGTACTCCGGCTTCCTCCCACAGTCCAAAAACATACTGAGGTTAATTGATTATTCTAAATTGTCCGTAGGTGTGAATGAGAGTGTGGTTGTTCGTCTCTATGTGTAGCCCTGCGATAGACTGGCGACCTGTCCAGGGTGTCCCCTGCCTTCGCCCTAAGTCAGCTGGGATAGGCTCCAGCCCCCCCGCGACCCTGCAGAGGATTAAGCGGCGTACATATAATGTGTACAGATGATGGATGGATGGAAAAAATGAAGGACTCACTGATATCCACAGTTGATCAATAAATAGTGGTTTATTTTAACAACAGGTATGGCTTATATACAAGTGCATTATGTTTGTTAAAACAAAACAAAACAAAAAATGAAACCAAACAATTGGAAATTATAAATGGTACAATCCATGGTTTTTACATTCATTCAAGTCTCCCCATCGAGAGATTCTGAGTCGCACGGTTGAGAGAAGCAAAACCTGAAATGTGTACACTAGGGACTTCATGTCTCTGAGACTCTTATCTAACCAAGTTCAGAACTATTCACCAGTCCATTATGATCTATGATCCTTCATCTTATCAAAAACTGGGTGTCCAGTCCACACGTTTACTATTTACAAAGGCATAACCCATTCTTCTTCTTTTTTTTTTGCTTTTCCACTGTCTTCAAGTCTACCTCTACCGCTGGTGCTAACATTGCTTTGGATTGCTTTTTACTTTAATATTTTTACTCCAAATAAAGTCAAACCAAATGCATACAGGTGTCACAGCCCCAATCAGCACCGTAAAATAGCTGCATGGGAGTGGAAAGTGGAAAATGGAAGCAACAGATCTCAGAGAAGACACTGGATGTATTTGTGCTGTGTTTTTTTGTCTTTACACTGGTGTTGCTTGGGGCTTTTCTTTTTTGGCAATACACAGTTCGATTTCTGCAATATGCACATCGAGACAGACAGACACCAACACATCAACAGAACGAGTACTCCGAGCAATGTGACAATACCGACCACTGCAGTCACCACACTCGCTACAGCAGATGCCAAGAATTCCTCATTAAATCCAGTGTCAACACCCCGTTCCACAAAGTAGGTTAAATGTGGGTCTATTGCAAAAGTTAATGTGTGTTTCTGTAGTCAAAATCCCACTCCATTTTCCCTTTTTATTATTTTTTTTCTTTTTATGTCAAGACGCCAAGCTCCACCAATATTTGACATCACATGTTTGCAGGGCATTGTGCTTTGAGGCTTAGCAGCATGGCATGTTACATGTTTAACGTTGGGGTGAATCTCCCAGCTGAAATGGAAGTTGGTTGGCGGCAATGATCGAAAATAGAGCTCTCACCACAAACACTAGCAAGGTTTGCTCAATCAATTAGCAGACCGAAAGATATGTAGCTTTTGTCAGTGCACACTTCGAATTTTGGTGAGTAAAAAGTACCTGTAAGGCTCTCGTAAAAGCGTACCAACGCAAAGGTGTGAACAACAGGAAGTCTTCTGTCAAACTCCTGAACGACACCCTCACGGATCCACCAATACTTCCTGGATGAATGCAATATGACGAGTGTGGGAGAGTTATTAAATCACATTTGAAATGACAAGACATCATTCAGTTGGCTCTTTAAGTTTTACAGTAATGTGTAGTTATTATTATTTAGCATTATTATTATTATCGTTGTAAACAGTGGTCTATCAGTAATCGTGTGTCCTTACAACCTCTGATGCACAAAGTGCGTAAGTACAACTGTCGAGTTACGCACAGTATTGAATCAAGTACAACGCTGTCCACATGTGGACGCAGGCTTTGGAAGAGAAAGTGCCTCCTTAAGCAAGAAGTCCGTCAAATTCATGAGTATAAATAGGTTTGTCTATCTATAATTAAAAAAGGTGCATTATGTAAGAATCTGCAGGGGGCGGCATATCACCCAGGCACCAACATGCTGCTCCTAACTGGTAGCTGCTTTAGCTCAGTTAGCATTGCAGCTAGCAGTTAGAAGCATGGGGACTGGGCAACGGTTCAACTTTACACCACTTGCACATGAGCTTTGGACCAGGACGGGCCAGGGCTAGCTGGTTAGCACGCTAACCTCAGCGGATATCTCTGCAGCTACAGCGCACAGACGTCGTAATTTCAAAAAGTGCCGCTTCTGATGAAGTTCTCAGCTAAAATTCTTACATACTGCCCCTTTAAAGATTTCAGCTGCATTTTAAAATGTCAATTCGACAACTGTATGAACTATTGCATTTCTGTAAGGTAAACTCGTGAATGTATGAACACACCGACATACATGAACCATGACTTGAGAAAAAAACACACTGAAGTTTAGTGATGCAGTCGAAACATTTTGTCATCCACTGGTTTTCATTTTTCAAAAAAATAGCTTTTTGTGTCTTTTCAAGGCTTTGCTTTAAGGTTTTTGTTTTACTGATACGTTTCACGATTATTTTTCATGCTTTTGTCCCAACTGCAAAAGAATAAAGTTGCCACCACACAGAGGTGGCACAAATACTGTAAGAATGAAGTATAGGTTTGTACAATAAGGGCACGCCATGGGAGATTATTCAAAATAATACTTAGTCTTTTTTTTGTTTGTTTTTGTTTTTTTTAGAAAAAAGACTGAATCAAGCTCAACAACTAATTAGGCATTTACTTACAATATCACATTTACAAATAAAAGCATTTGCATACCATATATTTCATTGACCGAAACGTTTTGGAAAAATAAAAGTTTCTTCAGACCGACAAAATATGGGTCATTCTTTTTCTCAAATGTCGCTGTTTCACACGATGAACCAGGTGTCGATGAAAGCAATTCAGCCTTCTCAATTTTCAGTTCCAATTTATCAACACTCAGTCTTCTATTCATTTCGATAAATGATTTAGTACTTTTGTATTTGTTTATGTGGATTGAAGTGAGCCACATTTCAGTCTATGGCAGGGGGGCTGCACTAAACAGTATTTCCCCAAACAGGCAAATACTGCATTTACACAAATTTTTTTTGGCACTATGTCTACATTTAATTTTGGTCAGAGTTGTTTTTTTGGCGTTTGTATTTAGAAAAAAAAAAAAAAACCCAATTTGGATTGTTTACCTCTGTGACGGCAAAAAATACTTGTAACATTCAGATTTTTTTGTTTGTCCATACAGGTAAGGCGATATTTTTATACAAATATGTTAGATGGACACTTGATTTGAGCGAAAAGTACCAATGATTAGAGTTTTTTTTTTCTTGTTTGTTTGTTTTTAGCATCATTGCATTTTTCGCCAGTCCTCTCAGTGATTGTGGGTATAGTTGTAAGTCTCTTTGACAGACAGTGATTTCCCATTTCATTTACATCAAAGTAGTTTATAGGCTGGTGATTTCCAGTGACATTCGGAAAAGAGCAGAAGATACTGTCACATTGTCACAAACCAGCCTCTGGCACTCTCTCACTTGCGTGGTCTCGTTTATTGGCTAAATTCGGGAAGGAGGGGACACCGAGAAACGTACAGCGGCTCCCTAAGAAGACACGTCTACTCAACTCCAACTCCTGGAGTCTGAGCAGGACAGTTCGCGACCCCCCCTTCTCGGTCATTCGTCTGGCATGGGGGCTGCTTCCTCAGCAACCGTAAAGCTTCTTTTTTCCTGCATCATGATGACGCCACACTGTTGACAGTGTTGTTTTCTGTGCTGGTGCTATCCCTGATGGGGAGGACACCAGAGTCTATGGGGGAGGAGACGGTGCAGTCAATTAGAGAGGGTGGAGTTGCTTCTGTAGAGCCTGAATCTGTGATGGGATCTATGGCGAGGGGAGCAGATGAATCCTGCACGGGCTCCACAATGTCTGTGAGAGTGGTCGATTCCGGAGTGGAGGTGTGCACAATGTCTGTGACGGGGAGGATGGTAGGAACCGGCGCAGCCGTGCTGACAACATCTACGACAGGGGGAGTGGAAGAGTCTGCTGAGAGCATGGGGTCAATAGGTGGAGTGGGAGGGGGAGTGGGTGAAGGGGAAACAGAGATGGGACTAGGGGGAGTAGGGGAAGGAGGAGATATATCATTAACACAGGGAGAGGTAGAGTCTAACTGCGGCAGTTGGGAGTCTATGACGAGAGGTACGGGGGAGTCTCTAGATGTAGATTCGTCTACTATTTCTAACTGGATGGGAATGTCAGAGTGTGGGCTAATGGAGGGTGGAGGGCCAGAGGTGGTGTTGCAGTCTGTCATCTGAACGGGGGAGGGGGCCGGGGATGGAGGGAGACTTTCATGCATAGATGGAGTAGGGGAGCCTGCTAACGTGACGTGGGCGTCCTCGTGCAAAGGTACGTCGAATTTCGGGGTGATACCCTCGATGTCATTGGCCAGCAGGACAGGGGATTCTAAGGTGGTGCTTGGCGGGGGTTCGATGATGGGTGTGGTGCAGATCAATAACGAGGCAGGAACAGTTCCACAGGGAGTGGAAGGGTCTACTGAAGGGGCAGGGGCAGCAGCTGACTCCTTTGTCGGGGAAGGACCGATGTCGTTCATTTCAGGAACAGCAGAATTCATCAGTGGATCAACAGGATCCGAGACTGTTGCTGGAGCTTCTTCAGCGTCGGCTAAAAGTGGGTCTGTGATGCACGGTTTGTGTAAAGGAGTAGAAGACAGCAGGTGCTCCTTGCTAGCATGTATTACTCCATCTTTATCCAGGGCGGTCGTGGGTAAAGATGACACTGAGTGACCATTGGGGTCTTTAGGTTGCGTCTTGCAGGGGTGCACCTCCATGAATGCTGGAGCGGACACATCCGCGACCGACGGAGCGGTCAAGTCGACAGCTGAAGAGGCGGTGGAGTCCATGGTGGACACGACAGTGGTGGCTGCCTCGTGGAGGGGTGTGTCATGCACCCTGGTGTAGTCCCTGCTGCTCTCTGATTGAGCCAGCAAGAGACGCTGTTCCCCAGGCTTCCTCGGGGGAAGGAGGGGTTGGCGAGTGTAGCTCTCGCCGTCAGCCAGGGTCTCAGGGAGGGGCTGGTAGCGCGTCTCGGGGAGCAGAAGAATGCAGATGATGCAGATGAGTGTGCAGCAGGCAAAGATGATGTGGTGAAGGAAGTAGCCCTTCTGATTGTGGAGCTCCATGATGGGGGCCGTCAGCATGCCGAACCCGGCGCTGGCTAGGACCAGGCCCAGACCACCGCCCCTACGATGAGATGGAACATGTGATTACAGGGGAGGATTCAGGATTTATGATCACACATAAAACCTCATAAACCTCCTGAAAACTAATGGGGAAGACTGTTCACCAACATTACAGTGAACCATGATTTACATGTTGTCCTAAAGAACTGTCACCTAAATCATTTCCAGGTGGGGAAGCCCTTTATTTCTGTTGTATGCCTCTGTTGACTCTATGCCATTTTATCAAACAGCGGCAGAGTGTGCTGCAGTACCACCAAACGCCCTCCTCTACATGCAAGGCCATTCCTCTCCTGTAGCTGCCTGAGTCTACCAGCAGGGGTCGCCGTTGAAGCAACTGTCAGCAGAGCAACAACACCCTTTACATAACCCCAGATAATGAACATCCAGTGCTGTGTCATATATTCTCAGCGGACATTTGCTAATTTGTACAAAGATGTGGATTACATTTGACACTGAACTGTGAGAGTCATGAGGAGCGTCATCTCAGTGAGTTCAATAATTTCATCCCCTCGTTTAACAGGAGGTGGAGCAGCTAATCCATCTGCAGGAACATGTGATGCAATGGAAACCAACCTCAGTGTTAACTGAATTATAAGCTTATCAGGACGATAGAAAGAGCACTTTCTATTTCTGCAATGCATTTACCTTTAAACATTTACTAACAGCCTGTGAACTGATGGCATGCTGTACATAACTGTGCTGTGCAATGATCGTGCTACACATTAACACAGCTGCTTCTCTCCTCAAGTGTAAAAGCAAATTTCTTTTCGGCTCGGTCCCTGTGTTTTCAGTGGGCTTACCTGATCACAGTGGGTGTGATCTCAGCGCAGAAGAAGATGCTCAAGTTGCTGACCGCGTGGGAGGAAAACATGCCGATGATGGAGAAGGCGACGGAGAAGTTCTTATTCAGCGTACCTGAGTTATCTGCAGACGGAAGCAGGAGAAACACACATGTGGACATTACACTCAGTGATCTATAAGGACAAGAGTGCTGCCCATGCACATAAAAGAGCAACGGGAGTGTGGAATTTCTCTACTTTTTTTAAGGGAAGGAGTATTTCCAAAATGCATGGAATATACTGTTTTGAATAATAAAATATACAGTCTAGTGTTTTAAAAGGTTTTTTAAACAATATGAAGAGACTGGAACTCTGGGAATTCCAATGGTGAAAATAGAGGATGTACAGAAGCGGAGAAAGTCCAGTGTATACCTAACCACTGCTGAATAATTCATGTTCAATTTCGAACACCACAGTTACACTAACAGTATCATTAAAATGTATTTAATAACTACAATCTAAATGTATGTGTCATATTTCATAGTTGTGGTTATAGATTTTTTGAAGTGGTGCAATATCACCAAGTACTTCAAATTCAGGAAGTTGACCGCGATTTCCAGTGACTCAATGGAACTTCTTTCTTGAATCACGTGACAGATGAGAAGTAATCTGATAGGACAGACGCCAGTGATTGATTCCCTCAAGTTCAGTTCTTTATTTGTTGAGGCTTGACATTTTTTAAATCTTGAGTTCTGGTGTCTGAATGTAATTCCTTGAACAGACTTTACATTTTCCAAACAGAATTTGACTGAAATTTAAAAGTTTGTTTGTTAGTTTAAACACTGACATTTATGCACCCTTAAATAAAGAACACTTAAATCAGGAGGTATGGACTAATTTCATAGTAGTGTTGTCCTGATACTAGATTTTCTGACTTCTATACAATAGATTGATAAATATCAATTTGATGCTGCTTTTGATACAAGAGGGAAAAAATGGCACATTTTGAATGGGGGCCCTCAATTTCAGTGTGTTAAGAAGTTAATTCAAGCTAAAATATTTCACTTCCATGAATTCAGTGGTATTTAAATTTCAATATCAAGTTTCCATAGGTTTTCAATTTCCAAATCAGGTACTAAGTTGCATATAATTTAAAATCTTAATGGCATTTCTTTGCTTCCGTAGTGTACTCCATACTGTATCACCTCACACTACTACAAAATCTGATTCAGCAAAAGTGGTTCCTGAAACTGGAACACTCAGAGGAAACTTGAGCATTTCAGACTTTGCATCTGGAAAACCTAGACGTAAAGCGGCAATACAAAAATTTGGTTAAACAAAATGTAATGGTTTCCCAGCGGTGATGTTTATGTTGATGATTTTTTTGAGGAATTGCCTTGTACAGAAATAACCCATTTAGGCCAAATATCATTTGAATACAGTGTTTTTCTCTCTGAGTAAGACATGCTGAAGATGGCATAAAGCGGATCAGAGGAGAGTGCTCTGTGATCAGCTCGTGCTTCCCACAGGGGGATTAGACAGGAGAGAATAAAGAGACTGATAAAGAGAATAAGAACAGTGAAGGAAGGCTGGTTGTGAGATTTCTGTAACAAAGAGGCTCGCCCTCTTCAACACAAAATGGGATAAATAAGTGAAAAGCTAGCCATAATTACATCTCGGACTTCATCATGTGTCTCTGCAGGGTTTTGTACACATCTAATGAAATACTACAGGATGCCTGAATGCAGCACATGTTCTGAAAACCTCATCAAGATAGTGGAGTGGATGGCTAAACAATTTATTTCACACTTCAGAATGTGAGGCTGATAACAATGATAGTGGAACAACACAGAGGCAGAACAGTTGTTGATCTGCTTATCAAGCCGAATACAAGACCTCAAAATAAGAGAAATAAAGAGTCAATCCTACCTATATTCAGATGGTTACTGTACTTCCCCAGCACTAGAGGAGAACAAAAGAGAAAAACAGATATGGATCAGTGATGAAGCACAAAACAGTACACTCAGATGTAAATTCAATCCAGAGTCAAACATTAGACACAAAAACATGCACACATGTTGGCGGAGGCTTGTCGACACACTTTCAACTTCAAACGGGAGCGTGAAACATGAGCATAACCTTGATGTGTTGACTCTGGTTAAACATTAAGTCACGCTCATTTGTAACTGAATAAACTGACTTGTGTACTGTTTTTTGGTACACATTGACTAAAACAGTTGTTTTTAATCATGTTCGCCAACTCTATTACAACTACTAAAGCTAAATAGGGCCCGGACGTAGTTCACTCACAACACGGACTGTTAGCACTTAAAGCACATGTGTAGGAGATGCAGGACTTAACCTTAACCCTAACCTAACCTAACCTAACCCTAATGTTCAGAATCAAATCAGTATTTAATGTCATGAATTGGAAATAGGGAGGTACTGTTGTTTTTTAGCTTCCTCTACGTAAATATGGGTAAAAATTACGTTTCTAGGTGACTATTTTCTTCCTGAATTAATCTTTCTTGGACAATAATTGATCTTTATGGCACAAAAAAATATGATATGACGCTTTTGATACACAGACATTACTTTGTAGTACAGAGAGCATCGGTTATTTGTTAGTTTTGTGTCTTTGTTGGTTTTGTTGACAAATTGAACCATACAACAGCAGCAGCCTTTTCATTTAATTCTTCTTTAAAGAGAAGCCAAGAGCCCTTAAATACTTTAGAGCCTGTTATGGAGTTTCTTCAAAACTGATATTCACATCAAATAAACATCATCCTGCCGCGGTGGCGACGTGTTCCTCGTAAAGTACTCACAATTGAGCAGGCCCAGCTGCAGCAGCGACGCCAGGGCAGTGATGATCATAAACATGAGAAGGCCACCGCGCCGGCCCATCAGGCCCACCGCCGGGCACAGCGCTATGCAGGAGGCCACCGCAATGCCCGCCATGGTGTAATAATCTGCATAGAAGTTATGGAACATCGTCGTCTCCTGAACCTCGTTGTCCATCATGCTGCGGGCGAAGCAGTGGTGGATCCCATAGCCTGTTAGCCTGCGTAGAGAAGAGACACATGGCAAACTGGTGAGGTGGGAAAACATTTAAGAGGATACAGTGCATTTGTTTATAGGATATTAGTAGTCCAAGTATGTAGAAGTAGGAGAGAAATAATAAAACGAAGAGGGGAGGGGGATTAAACACAGAGAGGAGAAGACACCGAGAGATCCAAGCAAAGATGAGGAGTTTGGATGGAGACGGAAAAGGAAGCAGGACCAGGTTTTTAATCACATCTTCTCTCATTTCAACTTATGCACACATGTAAACACTGACTCACTGACACACAGGCACACACCCCACAAGCATACACGCACATAAAAACAGCAGCAAACACTCACACCCTCTCCCCTGGTTGTCTAATGTTTCATAAGGATACCGCTCATGCAAAATTTATGATGACTGGGAGAGTCAGGGACACCGTGCGCCGCCGAGGCAGAGCTAAAGCTGGGTCTCGCCAAGCCCGAGAAGAGGAGGTGAGATCCCAGTGGAGATGAAAAGAGAGAGCAGTACAAATATGGAAGGACAAAAGCATTGAGGGCTACTGATCAATGCTGTATCGAGCCTGCAGGTTTAAATAGTGGCATCTCAGCTGCACAAAATGGCGCTTCTGACTGGCATTGCCTCGCCCCGCATAGACACACAAGCATTTCCCTTTTTCTTTTTTTTTCCTCCTCTCTCAGTTTTCAGATCCTCCCACACACTTAACTTGACACGCAAACGTTCTAAGTACTAATGAGACAGGCACTTACGAGTTGACGCAGAGCACCACGATATTTTTCCACAGGTTCCTCGTCCCGACCATTTTGACGATGCACGTCTTTTTGGGTTTCTTTTGAAGAGCCCTCTGCAGTTCTGGAAAAAAACCCCAAACATGTTCACATCAGATCCTGCAAAACATATATGCAAATGTTGATCATTTTGAATATACCAAAGTGCAATGCAGTGCCTCAGTCTCTGTCGGACACCTGGTCACTGCCCACATTGATGCTTACTGTTTTTTTTTGCCTGTGTTTTTCCTGATGTTGTTTTATCAGCACGTGATTATTTCCAAATCATTAATCCAGCTTTTATTGAGATTTTAGTGATTGTATATACCTTTTCCTCCACAAAAAATAGTTCATATTCATAGTTTAAGCATGTAAATGAGTAAAACTAAAACCTGTAATATTTGTATATTTCTTTGTTCACACCGAAAACCATGAAACTTTTGACAGTTACCCCATAAAGTTTTGTTGAATGTCTGTGACAAAGAAATCTACTGAGGCAGAATATTTACTTTAGAAAAATTAAGTCAGTAATCCGTTTTCTCATACTGTAGCACTGTATTTGGACTCTGTACCGAAACGCTTGGCTCCTGTCTCTTTAAGGACCGCCCTCCTGAATACCCAGTCAGCGCTGATTGGTCGGCTAACACACGCCTGACCAGTCATCACTAACAACAACAGTGTAGCTGTGCTAAATCAATTCTGACATTCCAAACTATGCAGCAAGGCATACATTATGCAACTCTGTGACATCACACTAGGTCCAAGTCACAGAGTAAAGGCGGGGCTAATTATGAGGCGGTTCAGGAGCAGTGCACCTTTTTTAACTTTCAATGTCAATCACATGCACAAGAAAGTATATTTAACATTTAAGGAGAGGAAAAAAATCCTTTAAAACATAAAAATATGTCACATGTATTTATAAATGTAAGGTTCAGCCTATGAAAAATGAATGACTTTTGCATATCTCCCATTTGCATATCTGCCATTTACATGGATTCCAATACATCTATAATCATGTGATATAATCTTTATATACCCGTCAGGCTCCAGTTAATACATCGCGCCAGATAGCTTTCAGTTCAAAGGAAGGTTTGACAGCTGTCTGGGCTCTCCAAGGAGTCAAACAAGGACGTCTCTGATTTATTGTGACCACAGAAAAAAACTCCACATGTATTTTTAATGAGCACGTTTCATCCCACATGACCGCTCTCCCGCCGCTCTGTGAGACAGGTATGACAGCGCTCACCGAAGAACAGGAACAGTGCCTTAGAGGACAACACCCCAGAGCCGCGAGTGATATGAGGCATGGCACACATGGCTGGGATGTTTTGGTATCGGACTGCGGGTTGCCACAGAAACACACCTCTGGCTTTGCAGTACAATATGTTCATGTTGACTCAGGCATGTGACGGCATTCCACACCACTGCCTCAAGGTTATCTATGGCTGTATCGCTCAGGCTTTTCCAGTGGTTCCCTAACTGAGCTACAAACCTCTGTGTAAGACTATCCCTCCTGGGATCTACCGTATGCAAATCCACGCGTTCATTTTCCAAAGATGACCTCATCAGGGGTTTCACATGCATCGGTCATATCTCAATGCTTGAAAAAGAGCTCTGCTATACTGCCCTACAAAAGGCAGAGAGCTCATGAAAAGCTTAAGTTAAAGTTTTCAAGATAGCTGAATAAACTATAACAGATGGATAGGATTCCTTCATGTTTTGCCTTTTTTCACTATGTATTCCACCACAACAATATCACTGATGTTAGACCTTTTGGAAATATGATCAAAATGTCAACAAACAAAATGTGTCCTCTCAGCTTTCCACCCACAATTTATTTAGTATTTCTTGGAAACAATAACCTTAAAATATAAATAATAAATGATGAATATGTTTAAAGAGGCGATTCAAAAGTAGCCTGGCCACATTAAACCGTCAGAAAATGATCCAGATGTTACTGCCACTCTGCTAAGCTAATGTTAGGCTAGTTAATGTTTTCGCCGGACTAGTTAAGCCGTTTTCACCCCCCAAGACTGGAATTATGTTCTGCCTTATTACGCAAGATATCAAACTAATTCACCAAGATGTTACTCAACCAAAATTTGTAAATAATTTACCAGTTATCAGGCTTTAGTAATGGCTAACTGTGGCAATCTCTAGCTAGCTTTAACAAGATTGGGCTCTCTTGCGGCAAACCGTGTATAAGGTTTGACTTTTAGCTTTGTTTTGTTCACATGCACATTTAACCTGCTTTTGTCTTTGTGATTATACATTCATAACCTAAACGGACACAAAAAAAATGTCAACAAATCAGATTTTGATCTTAACTAAGAAAATATTTTTGGCTTTTTTGAACAGCAACAAGAACATTTAGTTCCCCTTAATTTATGTAGTGCCGAGCAGTTTATAGTAGGAAATATTACAGTAAGGGCCGGGGACATCCAGTCACTATAAAAATAAGAGTTGATGAATTATTGTATATAGCACTGTACTTTTTTTAATGCTGCATCAGCAAACAGTCTTTGTGTTCTGCAGTCAATTTCACACCAAGTAGTTCCTCCTTTCCTTTCCCAGCAGTGACACTATAGTGTCACTAAGTTTATTGATAAATACAGCAAGCAATGACAGGACAGAGATGAAAAAATTATATTACAGTAAACAGCACTGTTAAAGGGTAATCTGGGTATTTTTATGCCTGGCCTTATTTTATTTTCTACTTTTTAAACATATTTTAGGCTCTAAATGACTAATAGGGACAAAAAGTTTTAGACTTGGTCCAGTAGATCTCCTCAGTGCCCGTCAAAGTTTGTCCACTTACTCTAAGAGCAACCTTAAGACCTTCCTTTTTAGGCTGGCTTTTAGCTGAATTCTATTTATTAATTGGTTTTTATCCTGCTTAAACCTGGTTTTGTGCTATTTATCTATTCACTTACTATTCATTTATTCATTTTAATTATTCTGTTTTACCTTGTTTTACTTTATTTATAATTTACTTATTCATTTTATCAATTAAAAAGTTTTAGACTCCTAACCTCCTTCAGTATCTTATCATTCTTAGTCTTAGAGTTTTATTATTTTATCTTGTCTCCTCAGTGTCTCCTCAGCGAAATATGTCGATAGCATTTCCTCCATTCCGCAGTACCTGTTGTTAGTGCCCTGTTTTATTTATTACCATTTATTTATTTATTATCACTTACTCTTTTATTTTACTTATTGTATTTAAGAAGCTGTATATCTGTGTGTGTGAGTGAGAATGTGTGTGTGTGTGTGTGGGGGGGGGGGTGTTTTAATTGCTGCTATTTTAACTCTGTAAAGCACTTTGTGCAACATTACGATGTCTGAAAAGTGCTCTATAAATAAAGTCTGATTGATTGATTGATTGATTCTCAGGATCCCTCTAACCTTTGAGGAAAGAGTAAAACCATTTTATTCAACCACAAATGGCGCTTCTATCACCTTGTTCAAGGCCACCGGATTCCATTAACAAAAAGGGTAAAAAACAGCCTTTATATGAGTGTCAGAACTTATACCAGAATAACCCTTTAAAGCTCAGCACAGACACAAACTACTAGGACATTTAAAACCAGCACAGTCCACTCTTGCTCTTTGCCCCCAGACACAGTTAACCCCCGGGGTCAAAGTGCCCGACCTAAGTCCATCTGCCGTCTGCACACCAACATGTCAGCTCATGTCCAGCCAGCCAGGCTGTAATGAAATTAATGAACCATCTACGGTGTCATAATGTAATGTTCGACACCTGTTACTATGGCAACCAGACAGGAAAAGTGATATGGCCTTGTCAATCTGTGTAATTTAGGAAAAAGCACAGCCGGGGGGATACTACAACGAAGAAACAAAAAAAGCTTGGAAGAGGAATCGGTGAGGATTTTGTGGAAGATCAGCAATGTGTTTTGTTACCTGTGAGGATATTGTCAGCGTCGAGCTCCATGTTCACCCGGTTCTTCTTTGCTATATGTCCCATGATCCACTTGGAGCGACAGTACTGCTGCGTGGCCAGCAGCCAACGCAGTGACTCAGGGAAGATCCTGTCGAAAAAGACAAGGGATGTCCTTGTTAACAAGACGGGAAAAATGAGTCGAGATGAAACAAATCATCATTTCATCCGGCTGGTTAAACTCTCTCATACTCAGGGTTTGCATCTATTTGTCAACCAGTGTGTCATTTCAACACATGATGTTGGATAAAATGTAGAAAAACTAGATGTAAAAGTGTACTCTGAACTTCACTCAGACATACCAGCATACTATTTACAGGTGGAAAGATCTCGTATTAATCTCACCATATGTCTTTAACAGTGGGAACAATAATGTCACATGACTGCCAGCCATTGTTATCACTAGTTTTATTTGTTACACTCTATTATCTGGAAGCTGTGTTGCGTTGTGTGGCCCACATTCCTCCGAGTGGTTAAGTTTCAAGTTGCAGAAATATGTTGATTTAAGAACATGTCAGCAAAAAAACAATGCCTCATTTGCCTCTGTTGGTTGAATTTCTCAGAAGCAGATGTCTGCGTGAGAAAAAAGTGTATGATTCACGATCTTGCACTAGCGTGGTTTCAAGTGTGTTATTTCCCCAAATCAGCAGACTACGATCACCTGCAGTGTTGAACTCTTTAGCCCGATCAGCTGTATTTTTATGTCCGCAGTGTCAGCCATTTTATGGGTGATGAGTCCGGCTTGTGCCCATAAACACTGTCTGGCTTGATCGTGAAAGTCAACATGGGTCCATGCTTTTGAAATTCCCAGAATCCTCTTGTGAGGGCTGACTCAAGCTTGATTATGCAATTGTGTATCTCAGCAGTGGGTGCTGTGCGGACAGCTCTGTTACATCTGTGGAAAGAGGCTACAGTGTTGGCTAGTTTGTGTCCACTGTCCAATGTCCAGTAATATCTAGGCGAAATATCAGTTTCACAACCGGCCTCATGTCCTTGAGTTCTTGCGTTTTCATTGCTCAGGGTAACACTCATCAGGACTCATCAGGCTCCTGCACATAATCATTGTGGAAACCCCCATCAATCCCCTTTCGGTTCTGCTCTCTGTGCCCTACACTGATTGAAGTGCATGATATCAGCAGTATTGATGCTGATTAGTGAGTACGTCTGACTGTTTCTGAGTGGAAACCCCCTTTTGTTCTTCAGGTACACCACTACAGAAAGCCAAGGTTTCTGGTGTGTGAGAAAATCTATACTCCTCGATTTTCTTCTGCTGGCTTTGAACACATCAGCACCGCTTTGGATCATCGTGCATCACGGGTAGGGTAAATAGAAGCGAATACACGAGCATTTACAGCCTGTGCTTTAGCAAAATGGACTGCAGTGGTAGAGGTCAGAGAAAATGAGTCAGCAGACATTACTTTTAATTCAGTGGGGAATTCACTGCTGAGAAATGTCCTTCGAGGTAAGTCTTTCTTCACCTCTGTGTTCAAATCAAGTAAATCTGCTAAAGGACTGTTGGTTTAACAGAGTTTTATTTAGACTGTTAAAACACTGTTGCTTAGGATCTAACACGTAGAGTTTTATCACAGATGGCACCACATATTTCAACAGTAGAAGGTCTCATGGAGAACTTAAACTGAAAAACACATTTTAAACTTGACCAGAATAAAACATTTTTAAGAAGGACACTAAAGTGCAGCAGATGCTCAGGTCTTTTCCTTACCAGATGTAGGACAGCATAAGCAGGAGGGGGCAGATGATGACAGCTTGGAGGACCTGCCAGTCACGGCAGAGGTATGCCACTCCAGGCATCAGCAGCTGACCACCCAACACCACAAAACTGGCCACCATGGTCATGGAAAAACGCCAACCTGGCAGGCACAGCTCGATCCCTGGCAGAGAGTACAAAGAGAGGAGGCGAAGAAAGAGGGAGCACATGTGTTATTAGGTTTTCCTGCAACGGGCGAAGACACAAAATGAGCGTGTAACCTATGGCAACAATGACAAAAACTAAAAAAATAATTAAAAGAAATTGTACGAAATAAAAAATCAAAGTTAGCTTGAGCGAGAGATAATAAGAATTTTTTTGGCACATCTGACCAAATAATGTCATCTAGGAAGATTTATAAGAGTAACACAACTTAACTCAAATGACAAAATATAATGTCAGTGATATCAGGCTTCGACAAACAAACACCAGCTAGCTTAGCACATTCATTGTAAACGCCATGAATACTAGCAACGACATATGAAACACATATTTCTCTAGTGGCGCAAGTAAAACATTTACAAAGCGCTAGCAGTTAAGTTAAATGTGTAGACTAACCTCTGTAGCTACTTTTTTAAAGTTATGCTCGTTTGTGACGCTATGGAGGTTTACAGTATACACAGCTGACTGCTTCTGATTGGACTGTGTTACAGACCTAACAACCTATTTAAATTATACTTAAGTCCAACTGAGGCATTTCCAAACGTTCATGATCCAACCCGTTCAGTCAATCACTAGTTTAAAATGAGCTAGTTGTTAATAAGAACATCACACTCGATAGTGCAACCTAGTCCAGGAGTATTTACGCAAATACAGAACAAGGCATCCGAACATCAGCTGGTTCTTTCCTCATGCTGACAGAAACAGGCCAGAGCTGATGAATCAACCATCAGACCACAACAACACCTGTGACTAGGTGAGGCAGACAGGCCCGAACATGGATCCTGACGGTGATGACGAGGAGAGGAGAGGAGAGGTGAACGTCGTTCTGATGCATAACAGACACCATTTTTCTCCCTGGCCATTACACATTATGACTACAACTGTATTGATATTGTGACGCTTAATGTGAAAGAAAAGGAACACTTCTCATCTAGCCTTCCCATAAGGTGGCAATTAAAAATGCCCCAAAGAAACGTGACAGGCACTCTTTAGAGCCAGTGTTTGGTTTATCCGTTCAGGGTTACTGTAGAAACAACGCAGTGCAACAAGGCAAGCTCACTGGAGGAGGAACCATTTCCTGTGTAGATGTAAAAGGCTCATGCTAAGCTAACGAAAACACAGCGAGTCTTCATTTTCAGCTGTATGGCTAACTTAGCTAACTAGCTTGGGGCACTCTGGTGATTTGCTGCGCCCCATTTGTCTTGAGTATCAATCTGACAGGTGGCCAATTCTTACATTACATCTTTAAACAAAATTATATCATAGTCCACTTCTGCTCCTAAAATGAATAAACTTTAAACAAGTTTTTATCGATTTCAAAATGTTTTTCACTTATTCTGAAAGAAAAACCACACGTTCTCTGGTTTAGGCTGCAAAAATGGAAGCATTTCCTGCTTTTATGGTTTCTGTCAGTTTAAATTTATAGTATTTACATAGCTTCTCTATTTGGTTTGACTAAAGAAGCAATTTAGAAAGGCGGAACACCTTGGACTCTGGGAAAGCTCTGACATTTTATAGAGTGCAAAGCTATTGATATGTCCTTGTATCAAACACAAAGTCACTTTGAGAGCAACAGTGCGTGTCAGATTTAGTTTGACATTAAATAAAGGCGATAAATCAGCATGTACAGTTGTTGTTCAGAGACAGTAGACAGACCAAAACAGTAGGCTGCTGTGAGAGTGAACTCGCTAGAAAGAGGTTCCTTGTACTCAATTCTCCTCTATCAGAATGGCACTGATTCATTCACCCCCCCATTAGCATGCACACCACACTGGCAGCCAGCGACCACAGACAGTCCAGCCCTTTAGTTACTGCAGTGTAGGGGATGGCTTCACATCAAACCGTGGAAAGCGAACACTACTGTAATGCTGCTATTCTCGCGCTGCCCAAATCTTTTTGTCCCGCTTCATTCATCCCTTTTTGTTGTACATCACTATTTCTTTCTTTCTTTTTTTTTTTTTCTTTTCTAATGGGTCCTTTCTAGTGCCCAGGAATGTGAGCAGTCTCCAGATGGGCTCTTTCAAGGTGACAAGGCCAGCATAATACAGTGGGTGTCGGTGGGCCCGCTTCATTCCAGTGGAAAAGACCGGAATTTCAATTAGGACTTGCCCCCTTCTGAGGACATGAATAATGCTCTCTGTTCACAGACACTATCGCAGCTGGAATGACAAAGCCAATGAGCTGAGAGCAGGGCGATGGGTGCAAGACCTGCTGAGTTTGAACCAACTAACCCCAAGACCCCTTCTCTGTGTGCTGCCGGGGGAAAGTAACAGTTCACTGGTTACAGACTGCATGGGATTTGAATTCTTCGGTTATGTATAAGGGGTCATGTGCGTCGAACAGGCCACTGGATTGAACTGGAGGGAAAAAAAAGTACATCCTGTGGTGAGCTATGAAGAAGTGCTAACACACACATGTGGCCGTTGAGGCGATATGATTAATATAAAGACAATAAAGTAAGTGTGATACATATTTAGATCAAATGTGGCACATGTTCTGTAGATGGAGCTGCAGAACGAGCACCAGAGTTTGTGGAAAGGAAAGGAGGCCTGAGCTCCTTACTCCTGCTGACCCTAATCCTCCACAACCCACTAGATCAGCATTCCCACAATGCCCTGCTGCAGCCTGTGTTCTACTGACACAAATCTACAGCAAACTTTTCAGATGTCATAGGGGGAAACTCAGAAAAGATGCACAACCCGGGGATCTCTGAGGTGACAAAACCAGAGGGACGTACAAGCTATGAAAAAACAAACACATCTAAGTGTATCTAGACACATACTGTATCTGTGCACAGCGAGTGTGACGTAGTCAACGATCAAGCCAATAGCTAATTAATAAAGATGATAATCCCCAAAGAGGCTTTCGCTGATTCGCTGACTTCGGCAAAACAAGAATATGAATCACACTCTCTGGTACACGACACAGTAGCTCACTGGCCTTTTGTCGAGGACACGGGTCCGTCAAGGAGGCCCATTGTTTTGCAAGTGAAAGAGATTGGCTGACCACTAAAGGCACTCAGTGCAGCCACTCCCTGTACCCACAGGCTAATGTCATGACCTTTTTGCTGATCACATGAGGTTCTTATGGCTCCATGCTATGATTTCACTGTCTAATTCTGGCCACTCGAGCTGTTACCTTTAACTTCAAACTAAGGAGAAGTGTGGTATTTCTCTACACGAACCGAATAGCCGAGGTTGTTTGCTTTGCAGTGACTAATTTTTATGGCATGCAGTCCAAGTCTGGACCTACTGGGCCTCTTGCAGGTGTCACAGGTGAAAAGTGAAGTGCAGCTGTATTGCAGTAACCATCCTTCAGCTGTGTTCCCTCTCCTCCTCCCACGTCTTTTGCCTCTGCTGCGATGAATTCCAGCACTCCAGCATCAATAGTTCCAGACCTCTGAATCACCACCCACGCATCGGATTTGTTCAGAAATTTAAATATGTCTGGCATTTCGCTTCTTAATGTCCATTTCCTCCAGCTGGTGAAACATCCGACTGATTACAGATTTGTGGGAGGAACTACAAAACGGGAAAGAGCGGACTATGGAGCCACACCCATTAAAAACACTGAAAGAAAAATGACCACGACAATGGAGACAAGAATGGATGACATCGACCCAGCTGTGAAGGTTGTTGGAATTCACATTTCTTCTATCATCAAACAGTTCCTCGCAATCATCGCCGCAGCTTCCGTGCTGATGGTGTCTGACTGATTCTGGCAAAACAAAACAAAAAAAGCAAGAGACAACAGAATTGGCAAACATGAACACAATGCCAGGCTGCATGAAGGAACTAAAATAAGATGTCATTTCAGTCTGACAATCCAGACCAACCCTGCACTGACACAGCCTGAAAATCAAAGTGTAAAGACCCTACAAGGACGTCTGCAAGCTGAAAGGCGCCACTAAAAGCTCTGATTGAAGGGATGAGTTTTTGCGTTTCGATGATGGTAGAGAGCGCTCTCTAAAGGTTGTGGCATCCTTGAAATGAAGGCGGGAGTGTTTACAGCCTACCATCATAAAGGGGCGACAGTCTCTCGTTGAAGCCATTTACGGTGATGCACTACAAAGAAATGTAATTAGAGAGTGAAGAATGAAAAAAGAACGATTGAGAGATGCCGCCTTACATTGACAACTCCACCCTCTAACTGCTGCATGCATGAAGTATGCGATTTGGATGCAGCCTTCCCCAGTTTTGATTTTGGGAAAGGCGCAGATTTCAGACCGTAGCATAGAGATGCCTTAATACTTTTTGGTTTGAGATCTGGTGACTGTTAGTTAAGTCCACAGCTATAATTCACATAATTTCCATCATTTTCAGACTCACCACACCAGGGCGCTTTGCGTAATAGAGGGCACCTGTGTTTGTTTGCTTTAACCAGAAGTGTATTCAGGTCTTTAATTTGTCACCCGTTTTATAGACCTGGGTCACTTTCATGTGTGTGGTCTGCATGGGACCCATCCAGACTAAGTGTTAACCCACCGTGAGGTCATGAGCCCCGAGTCTGGCATTACAGCAGTAGCCATTTCTCTTTTAAGAAGCCAGAAGTGACCATATTTGGACGAGAGGGTGGCGCCGGAGAGTATTTCCTGATTGGATCTGACGAAAGGACGCGAGGCCACGCCTCTTAAGCCTGCTTTATTGTTTAATTTACTCTAAATGGGACCGTAATTTAGTGCTTCTTCTGAGTGACAAGCTGGCGCAGCATTGTCAGCAAACAGCACTTCCCTGATAAGGACCCAATGAACCTTGGCCTGGATTTACTGCAGACCAAAGAGACTGACGTGCGGAGGCAAATTGTATCCTCAGCTGAACATAGAGACCACATAGGAGCAGAAATCAAACAGTGTGGGGGGTTGAGTGCACAGCCCTGTTCAACCCACAGCTAACTGGTGACTGGAGTGTCTGAGAATTGGACACACTGCATTTAAGGTCCCCTTCACATCTTAATAGAAAATAATCTTCCAAGAAGGTATGGCAGAAAGCCAATACATGACGGAGCACAAATAGACTTCCTCCTCTGGCAAGGTCAACAGCCTTTTTCTCTCTGGAGCTGGAGCAGTGATAAGATCTCTCTGATGGTAGATCATTGCGATTCTGGGTGCATACTGGAATACGGCAGCTTGTTTACAATTACAAAGAACTTCCAAAGAATGCTCCAAAGGGAAATTCCAGAGTGTTTCTTCTCTTATTTTGTTTATATATAGGGTGACTGTGTGAGCACACAAATATCCTGAGGTATCATTCCTTCTTCCAAGTGCTGAAAAGGGGCTATTGACTAAGAATAAGGTCGCACTCATTGATTAGTCCCTTCTCTAGAGCTGCAAAGAATGCCAACTTGCCCCCAACTAGCCACAGGCCCTTTTCCTCTGATCTACTTAATAACCATCCAACCATAAGCAAAACACCACTAGCAGTCCTACAACCTGCCTCACCACTCCACCACTCCCATCCCCTTCCTCCCACACACAGAAAGATCAGCACAAAACCAAGCTATTGGCTCACAGGGAGATACCAAATGGGAACAGAGTGTTTTGAAGCACAATTTTTACACTCCGGCACAAACATGAGACCAGGTTCCGGGTTGCACGAGCGCCACAGATATAATCAGCGTGAAGCGGCGCTGCAAAGGTTGCCTCGTGCTGACAGTCACTGGACTTCACTCAGGAATGTGTGGCTTGAGATAGCTTGAGATTATGTCACACAATATCCCCCACATATAACAGTGGTTAACGGTGACCATGACCTCTAGGACAACCTGTCTTTTTTTTTTGGACAAGGTCCCTTAAAATAGAGATTCTGGAAGAAACAGATGTTGGATTTACTGTGCTTGAGCCTGGCGTGTAAAGGGGGAGGAAGTCTGCTTAGCAACCAAAATCGCAAACTCTGCACTAAAAGGGAACTTTAACCCTGCATGGAGGAAAGAAAAACGAGTCTGCACCTTAACCCATTTATCAGAAGACGGCTAGAGTGGACTGTGGGGAAGGATGTGGACGGGTCAACGTGTGTATCATGGAAAATACCTCTCACCGGCTGAAGTGCATTTGATCTCTGTGCGCAGTCCACACTTTATATCCCACCATGCCTCTCTGTATGCTTCATCATTCTTTTCAGACCATTCTCACCATTCAGAATGAACTCTTCAGTGAGGCAGCACAAAAATCTATGCAGTGTTGTAAGGTGGACTTGGCTGCCATATGATGGGAAATGAAAACCTTCCGAGTTCAGATCCGGCACGCATCAATCACAGTCAGTTCCAGACTGAGCGATACCCATCAACGGCATATGAACACAGACAGTTTAAATGCATAGAGGCGTGCCGACAAACTGTATAAACTAACGGGGCTCCGACATCGACATAAAGGAAGACAAACACACATGAAGCTTCCATCTTTCTGCCCCTGTTGCCTCAACTGTGTGCAGAGAGATTAATGCCTGTGGTTTCAAGAGAGCACCGCAGAGAGAAAGCACCTCATTACAGAATAACACAGGAACAGTGAGGAGGGCGAGACTGACCTAACCTGACCTGACCTGGCCTGGCATGGCCTGGCATTGCATGGCTGACCTGACAAATACACAGCATAGCACTGCAGCAGGAAGCATACATCACAGGTCATCATGTCTGAGTAAAGGAGGATGCACACAGACAGCTGACAAATACAGGTGACTGTAAAGGTAAAATCTCATGGAGGTCAGATCAGACATGAGGTTATAAATTAGTGATCGTGTACGTTTTTGTTTTTTTTCCAAACTGTAAACTGTTGTGTCAGTAATTTAAAAAAAAAAAAAAGAAAGAAAGAAAAAAAAGAGGAAATTCTCTAAAAATGCACTTACTGTGCTCTAATTTTTGACCGTTTCACTTGCATGTAAATTCTTAAAAACGGGAAATAAAAAGTGGGGAGTACTGCTGAGTAAGGTACAGAAGTCGTTTTGTGGTCAAATGCTGATATATGTGACCGCCGTCCATCTCTACATGGCAATTATTCAATCTGTGGCACTGATTTCTACACCCTGTCAGCTTTTGGCAGTTTCACTTCTTTCAGATTTATTTAATCTAAATGCATTAGCGTTTAGATTTACATGATTTACATGAAACACTTTTCCCATACGTGTCCACGTTCAATAAATGTTGCAGATCTCAGGCTCTCTGGATCGAACGCCATAAGGGGACAGCATGTATTGAGTGCAGTGACCTCACTGAGCTGAGGTGCTAATTAACATACACAGACCGTGGGCAGTCAGCTAATAGCTTTAACACATTTAATAAAATCCAGCAGCAATAGCACCAAATCAACATGAATATAATGAGAAAACTTTTATTTTCCTCCTCAGACAAGAAACATTCATAACTCTTTGTCTGTGCCTCTCATTAGTATTTTGTCCATTTCTCCCTCCTTGTCTGCCATCATCTCTCCCACACGTGACAAGTTTCTATAAGCGCCGACTGGAATTGCTAATTAAAACAAAAAATCCAAACCCCTCAGCACGACAAAACAGTAATGCAAACGGTGTGCATTTAAGCAAGGACTCAATACAGAATCCACGGCACAGAATCACCTTGAAAAACAAGGTCATTTCAATGCAGAGGGCGTCTTTGTTTATTGGTGTTTTTGTGGTACAAGGCAACAGGTTGAGGTTTTCCACATTAATTAGGAACTGGTAAATATAATAAATTAGCTACATGACCTCTCGGTGTCACAGCCTCAAGCGTGTTCACTTCCTTTGTGACCTGCAGTGGTCGCTGTATTTCATTTATGTGGCTGTGATCTGGCATTGGATGTCTCTACCACCACAGTGTCTGGAAATCTGGAGGTTTTCTAAACGTTGTTATGTTTTTCAAGTTTCCGATAGCTGTAAATGCATTTCATGACTACACCATTTCATTACAATGTTGTCCATCCATGACAATATAATGAAAAAAAAAAAAACAAGTCCGGAGATCTTCAGGCGTATCCCTTGGCTATTTCAAGTAGTACCTTGGAAATCATGAATTTGTTACTGTCAAGAGAAAAGAATGCCACTCCTCATTAATAAATAGCAAGAGTCAACAACTTCAGCTGGTCCATTAACATCATGTTTGTCCCAAAACAACCCCCATTAGTGCCACGTCACCACAGGCGAAGTGGTCATGAGCATGTATGTCAGAGGTCAGAGACAGAAAAGTCACAACTCTCTTTGTGATGCACGTCTCGAGACTATGACAAACTCATGCGGTTTGTCAATTTGTCTCTGTTCCTCTCTTTCTCTCTCTCTGTCTCTCTGTCTCTCTCTCTCTGTGTCTGTCTCTGTGTGTCTACTGTATCTTTCTCTTAAAAAGGCTCCTCTCCCACACACCCAGGACATGTATGGGCTTGTCATCTCTTACTCAGACACGGAAAGTGAGCATAACTCCACTTGAGAGGAGTGTAGAGACATTTGCCCTGTCCTGTAAGGCAATTATACGGATCTCCCTGTGTAAATATCCCATCTCCTGACGACGTCGAACGGTTGCTTTTATGACGTTAAAAGGCAATGGACGAAAAACATTAGCTCGTGCTTAGGGATACACAAATGCATACACTTTAACCCACAGATCGTCGACTTGCACAGTATGGTAGCGAAAGAGAGAAGGAGAAAAAGGAGAGCTGAGAAAGAAAGGAGGAATCTGCAGGTGGAAGGTGTTGCCAATTGCTGTAAAGTAATATCTTCACAAGCAGGGGACATGGTCGGTATTCAAAAAAGGAAAAAAAACTCAGAAGGGTCACCATCGGCATGTTATAAAAACTTCAAGCTGCTGTGAGTGAGTGTTAACAAGCTCTATATTCCAAGAGTGTTGGTCAGTTACCCACGCCTCCCCTCACCCTGCTGATGAACTAAAAGAGAAAAAGAACATCCTGTCGTCCCTGCCTACTATATCCAATCATGTCAGAGAGCCTAATAAAGAGGCGGTGCTTGTGAACGCCCAGAGAGATCCATCTGTTTGCTCCCATGTCCGGCGATCACCGCTGCACGCTCATGTGGTGGCGCAGAGAAGCGTGAAACGGACAGTAATCAGCTAAAACTACAACAGCGCTTAAAGCAGCCTTAACCATGCTGTGGAAAGCAGAAAATGCATATGCATGGAAAATTAAGACCTATATACTCTTTTACTGTCAGGTGGAAGTGACATTCACAGAGCATCACGAACGATACATTTCAAGTCTGAGGGGAAATGCCAGGCGATCAGTGAGTATTCGCTGCCCTACTTATGGACGGGCAATTGACAAACTCTTCAAACTGAGGACAAAACTATTGAGACTGAAATCTCAAACTAATTGGATACTAAACTAAAATTAAAAGTGTTTACATTGGGGGAAAAAAAAACAGTCGTCTTAACTATAATACAAGAGGAACGCAGTACGAGTGCTCTGTTGCATGTCGACTCTGGAGATCTGCCCGGACTGACGTTACATCCCCGACCTGAATTATCATCACTCCAGCCTGCCTCTCACAGCCGGGCCTGTGTGTGCTCTTGTCCCTGTAAACATTTTTTGCTAAACTGAACACATACATCAGGGAAATAAAGCAATGTATGCCTTCGAAACATGCCTGATTTTAGGCCCAGGCCGGGCGACACGTAAACAGAAAAGCGAGCTCTGGCCCACTGCCCCACAACACAATCGCCTCATCTCAAGCCGATCACAAAATTCTCACACAAACACCCGGCGCTGCCAGTTAGCATGACTCAGCAGGCTGGAGTGCAGCGTGCGCTTGTATGTGAGGGGGTGGCAGGTGAGTGTCGGGGGTGGGGATGGGGATGTTTACTGTAAAAAAAAAATGCAATAGTGAGCAGCACAGTGATGATAATGAGCCCTGCCTGTTACTGGTGTTGTGATGCTAAAGAGGCTAGCACGCACAGCAGCGCAGCATCAGGAGACTCTCTGAAGCCGTTCTGCCCTTATACTTTTGGAGCCGACAGATCGTCGCTAAGACGCATCATCCTGATTTATCAAAAAAATGGCTCATTGTTACAGAAACACTTCACTATCAGTTGCGGTGGTGGTGTAACTGTATCACACCAGCTTCTCAGTTTTGCACGCCTCAGAATCAGAGGTGAAAAATCTTGCTTTTTTTATGTATCCACTGGTTCTTTTCTGATCATATTAGTTTTCTCTTTGTCTGAAACCACCCCGCTACCAATTCTCTTATGCTGTTTTTTTTTTTCTTTTCTGTCTCTACATGGCAGTTAGTGTATAAGTGTCACATTATATCAGCCATGTTGGGCCCGGTGCTGGGCCTGACTGTGACAGGCCATTCTGGCGGAACGGATTGTAGCTGTGCGCAAATTGCTCTGCACTCTCGACAAAAAAAAAAAAAAAAAGCCGTATCCTGAAAACTCAATGGACTTACTGACTGATGCCTTTCACTGGGATCTGTGCTAACATACAGTGAAGTCAGGAAGGCGCTGTCTTCTAATTACTCACAAGGACGTATAAATGTGGACAGACTGCTATCATCAGATCGCCGCTTTCTAGATTAGAATACGACGTTCAGTGGCGCCGAGCCTCCAAGATCCATGAACTGAGACTTAATTGCACACGGATTGATGGGAAAGGGAGGATTAGCGCACAGTCTCCAGTGCAAACACAACCGAAGCTGGGATTTGGCTCCGACTTTCCTTTTTCTTTTTTTCTTTTTTTTTTCCCCGAGCAGACTCAAACAAAGCAAACCACAAAAGGAGGGTCATGTGGTTCACAACGTTACATGCAATAATGTCGTATGACTGACACATTTAGCATGGACAAAATGATTGATTCCATCCACTAATGTGTTATTGAGCGATCGCTTTGCCTCTCCTGGAGCGGCTCTCGTAGCGTTTTGTCAATACAGAGAGGAGCTGCAGGGTAAATAGCATGTGAGGCCACACATGATCAGAAATAAGGGCGGCGGTAGAGCAACACAAAACCTGTGCAAACATAAAGCCCGAATAAACATCCGTCAAGTCCAAGCCCTGCACAAGCTGACTTTATTATAATACTGTACAACAGCAAGCAAGATTTAAAAGGAATCATGAGGTTGGTGGTTGATTAGTAACTTTAACCCTGCGAGGACTGCGAGGAGGAAATATTTCAGTGGCTAGGTGACAGTTTATGTTGCTGCTCACTCCTTTAAATGAGGAACCGGTAGGCCTGAATGTTAACGACCTGTTTCAGCCTGGAGCGTAAGCTTTTTGTTGCCATTGAAAGCAAACGGACCAACACGTGTTGTCGAGCCACAATCCACAATCCTTGTCGTGCTGTTAAACGCTTGGCTCTTAACATGTCAGGGCCAAACAAGGTTACCGAGCGTCGAGTTACCTTCCTGTAAAGCTCCAGCAACTTTAAACCTTATATTTCAGATATTCTTGGCAGCATCTGAGCCCACCGCTCCATTGTTCAACAAGCACAGGTACTTGAGGGCGACTGCAGCGGGTAAGCCGCTGCGTTAACCTTTCGTGAGACAGGAATGAAGAACAGCATACCGAGAAAATTGCGAACGATTGGTCGTGACCACTTGATTTACTTTGCAATCACCGCATTGTAGTTTTGAGTACTGCAGTGTGAGCCATTCCACCATGCAGCCTGCAAAGAATGTAAAACCAGGCAGGAGGAAGCAGGTGATAAAAGGAAGGAGAATCACAAAAGTTAAGACTACAGACAGAATAATAAGAGTAAAGTAAGGACGAAGGGGTAAATCTTTACTCAGACGCACAATAACTGGACTCTCGACACAAATGTAGTCCATTTGGAATGCATCTACGTCATCACTTTGCTGCAGATGCATCCAAATATCATTTCATTTTTATCAGTAAGAAAGGTCAAATACTGCTGAGCTGCCTTGGCAGACGACCATTAAAGAGGCGTATGATTTATGCTTTCAGAAGCGCATTTAATTCTGACTTCATATAACTGCAAACTGCACTGTTTACTGCACCGCTACACAGAGCAGATGTCAGATGTTACAGAAATATATTTGTATAAGTCGAGACAAAACAAGACAGAAACAGAAACCAAATACTGCACTATCAAATATAAACTAACATTTGCATTGGATCTCTAAAAGTGAAGCTATGCCCATTTAATAAAACTTCATATTTCAACCAATTAAGGATTTTTCTCTCATCTTATTCCATCATTTTGGATTCTTTTATCCTCAGACATAATTCACAGGCTGGACACGATTCAAAATTTCATAGGATAGAAGCAAAAATTGGATAAAGGGCAAAAAACATAGTAAGGCGTGATATTTTTGCCGGTACCTGATATGCCAATATTTTTTCAGCGTGTTTTTTTTTTTGGCAATCGCCGAGGACGGCATCTATGAAAGCACACAGTTTTTCCATCCAACTGAAGAGAACATAAAGTCTCCTCCTGTGGTGGAATTAACATATTATGCTACTCTTACAGACATACAGTACAATCCTTTTTAAATGTGTAAACGTTCACTTGTCAAACCAACACAACATGTTCATGCATCAGCTTTTTGACTTCTTTGCACTGACGCAGATATATTTGACCAAGGAGGTTCTGATTTTGCCAGTGTCCAGTTTTTGTTTCTCGTTGTACGCAAGATAATATAAACACTACTGGTACTCCAGGTATTTATTCTCAGTTTCTTGAACATTGCTAGATATAAGATATAAGCTTGTACAATTGAAATGTAGAGAAATACTGTATCTGAAAAGATTGCCATGCAACCCCACCACCTGCTATTTGGTTCCAGCCACCTGGTTTCCGGAGAACCACTTATTTACTGAACCGTAAAACTGCAGGCTAACGCGCAAACAATGGATGCAGATGTCGAGTTCATTTATATTTGACACGACACCGTACTGTAAAGCTGAACTCCGCCCTCCTCCCCTCCTTCTGCCCCACCCTCTTTCCTTTGTCCCGGGTGCAGACTGACTGGTCCTTCTATTTTGGGAGCGCAGCGAAGCTTTCCAAGGTATAAAGTGTGGAGTAAATTAGAACGACAAGGACACTGAGGGCCCTTTCCTTCATCATCTCGCCCTTGCTCCCCCTCTCATCTTCCCTTTCTTCCATTCAGGCAAACCTCCGTCTGCACTGGTCAATTACTGCGGCCAAACAGGCCTTTAAAAGGATCCATCGCCAACACCAGGATATGCATCGACTCTATGGCCAATTATTAGGACACTGTCAAAAAGCCCCCTTCCAGCGATGCTTTGGAAACTAACTTTCCCACAGAAGTAATTATTCAAACCTTTAGTGTGCACAGAGGAAGGTCACATCTACAGAGAGGATTCATCTCCGAGAATATTACAGTCTGTACCCCTGACACCCCCTCTGCCGTTATCACATTATTGATTAGCAGTAACGAGGATTAAAATCTCAGGGAACGACACAACGCTGGTACACCTAAATGAAAATTAAAGAGATCACTTCAAGGGTAAAGAGGCCCATAGTTGTTCTGTAATGAGAATTTATCCCACAATGGTGTTCGTTTTAATAAATGTTAGGAGGTCAGCGCAACACAATTACTCTTCTTTAAGCTGAATGCTACCCTCAGCAACAGACAATTAAAGTGGAATCTCCTTTTGATTAGGCGTGTCTGGTCTTAACGAGAACAGCACCAGTGGGAGGATACCAGTGGGCGGTACGGGCAAAATTAATATTGCAAGAATGCACATCATCATCACAACAGAGCTGTCATTCTGTGACAACAAAATGCAAGCTGTAGTGCCTTTCTTGCTACACAAGAAAGGATATTGTTTGTGCTAGAGTGTTGAGGATGAATCATGAGTCTCGCTGCTTGAGGAAAGAAGCCGCATCGTAGTCTGATGGTACAGCAGCGGATGCATCTGTATCTTTTGCCAAACTGCAGCAGCAGTTCTAATATTCAGTCAGCCTGAACAAGGAATACTGTTCCTGACAACCTGCAGTGCAACAAAAGCTGCTGCTCGCCAGACACGGAGTCCCAAACAAACCAGTTTGGACAGGAGGTAAATCATGTTACATGCAACGGGCCTGCATTTGCTGTGCCATTCCCTCAGGACGTCTGCCGCTAGCCTCGAACAAAATGTTCTCTGATTCTCGGAAGACAAGTTTTGCATCATTACCAAAGATGAGAGTATCTGCATTAAATATTAAGTGTAAGTACTAAATTGTCAATTGATCAGCTGGAGTGATTGCAGAATTAAAGCTTGGAACCACAAGTAGGCGAGGCAGGACTGCCTCTGTCAATATTTCCATACTACCACATGCTAAAATGGTATGCATGAAAGTATGAGCCATATTCTGAGAGAGCGAAATGGACAGGATTAGACACTGTATTCGTTTGCTGTATGGTAAGATGTTGTCTTAGCATGCTCAGCTAACTTACTGAGAGCTTGACTAACTACACTATTGCTGTGTTACTGATGACATTGGCATTAACATTGACTACATCAGAGTTTAAAGTAATCATAGTATGTCTGTCGTATTCTTTACTGGATTTGGCGGCTACACCTCTGCAACTCCAGCCAAAAAATACCTGAAAGGCTAGCCAAACATATCAGTCAGCAGTTCTTGTCCAAGTCCTCCTCTATTCTAAAATGCTGACTCATGCCAAGGAATGTTAGCTTTATCCTCAGTCTGTTAGCATTCGCCATATCATGTAGGCACATTTAGAACTTTTTTTTAAATAAGGTTTTTGTTTAAAACAAGTCAACTGGAAACACCAAAGCGCAATTTGTCCACCTACTAACCAGCTAGCTAGCTAGCTAACTAGAGGCAATAACTGACAAGCGCATGTAAGAGTGTGAACCCAGCTTCTGTGTAAAGACCCATCGTTTGAAAAAAAAAAAATGACATTATCATTGTAAAAACTTGCATATGTGTGGTGCAACAGTGGAGAGCCTGATAGACATAGCAGCAGTACCAAATGGGTCGTGGCTTGGCCAACCGTAGACTAGCCTAGCACACAACTTTTAGCAGACGGATAAACACTTACTGAGGACGTAGAGGGAGAGGGTGATCCCTGCCAGGCAGAAGCCCTCGAAGAAGCGCAGGGTGCTGAACATGGGCGCGTTGACGGAGAAGGCTACGGTCAGACCGAACACCAGCATGAACAGCACCGATATGATTAGCACTGGGTGGCGGCCAAACCTAAGAAAGAAAAAGAAAAAAAGAAAAAAGTGTGGTAGACACTACTTTTTTCACACCTTCAATGTGAGAAGACCTCCTGAAATGCAAGAACAAAACTCTTACCAGTCTGCGAGGATTCCAAACACCAGGTATCCGAAGATGGATCCCACCAACAGAGAAAACTTGGCGATGTGGACTTTCCATGCTGAGTCACACACCAGACTCCACTGTTGAGAAACAGACGGACGTTAGTTCTGAGAAAATGTATGCTGGGTAACAAATATGCGAGTGAAAGATCAACACAAGAGTGAGATATTTTTCATCTGTTGCCTCTTCACTTGGTCTGTCTGATTTATACAGCATTATTACAAATACCTATGCTATTGTTAGACCATTGGCATATCGTCATTCACATCTTGAAAATGACACAGTATAGGGTTTTCAGTTTTCAGCTAGTTTAGTATTAAAAGGATTTGACCATAAGTATTAAGGCCGGTTGGGTTATCCTCCACTTGTAAATGTATGCGTGTTTATGCAAAGTCCAAATTATGCCTCACGGTGCCACCAGAAAGGTAGGAGAAGCTTATTTTGTCCTCTGCAAATCAATATCAGGCATTAAATTATCTCTCCTTATGCCCGTTATTTCCCCATCTGACGTTTTTCTTTTCTTCTTCTATTATTTATTCATACCTCCCCTGCTGTGCGTTGGAATGGTTTACAGTATTACAGTCCACTCTGCCTCTCTTTATTTTCCTCTGTGACTGAAACCCTCCACCGCAGCGGCAGAGCTATTTCGTCGAGTGCAAACAATGCAGCGCGTGCCTGAGTTTATTTATTTTTTCGGTGCCCCCACAGCAGCGATAAGTTGTGACAAATAATACCAGAAAGAGAGAGAGGGAGAGAGAGCAGATGTAAAGCCCAGTAAAGCACTTCTTCACGCATGTGAGGAAGAAACCCGATACCCAGAGAAATCCAAATCTGTAACACCAGCTACCCCTGACGCGGTTACTTAATGATCCCCGTTGAGCGGGCTGAACCCGAGAGAGGAACAGAAGATGAATTTCAGCGAGGAGGAGGATATTAGGGGTCCTTTCTGGCACCATATGCCTCCCAGCTGTCTGCTGACACAAGCAGCAGGAAAGAAGCAGACAGGGGCGTGGCAGCCATAGCAGGTGCATAGTGAACAACGCTGATTTCAAACTGCGCCCCATCCATGAATTTTATATAATTTATCACCAGCGATTATTTCTGTCATTAATTAATCTACAGATTATCCTCAGGGTGAATCATTTAGACGGTATCAAAAAATGTGGAAAATGCTCATCACACTTTCCCCAAGTGTCGTTGTCAGGTAGCTTCTTTTGTCCGACTGTCGGTCTGACAAAAGAGGCAAAAAAGACACTGATTAAACGATTATCAAAGTAGTTGCCATCTAATGTTCTTCTGATCGATTAACCGTTGCAGCTCTATTACCTCTACAAAGAAATACGGGACTGTGCATATGTATACAGCAGCTCAACCACGTGCTGAATACAAGGTGTAGTCATTTCTTACATTTTTTCCCTCCGAGAGGCTCTACCCTCTTATAACCTCTGCCATAGTGACCTGCTCAGAATGGAACGCTCCAGGATTACCCCTAGCCAACCCAGCCATCACATGATCCAGGCATGCCACTCATTCATGGTTTCAGTATCGATGTCAGCAGAGAAAAAGACAGAGGGAGGCAAACAAGTTCCTGTTGCACAATCACTGCACAGGCAAAAGGCTGAAGCCTCCCTCCGGAGCTGTGACAAACCAGCATATATGCTGAAATTGGACTCCGAGTCTGCAATTATACGTGGGACAGGCACTGCAGAGTACGGCACGACTAGATGACTGCGCTGAAAACACATCTGTAGGGGAAACCAAAGACAGATGACCAGCGCTGTAACATACGAGCAGTGTGGAGCCACATGCCAGAACACAACATAGCCGTGATGCACACGTGCCGAGTGGGCCGAGCACGGCAGCTTCTTTAATAGGCGAAGTATTAATGTGTTATATTTGAAAGCATCAATAAGCATGTATTATTAAGCAGGGCTTCTCTCTGGGCCAACGCTCTGACCGAGCTCATTGTTAATGGGCTTCCACACCGCTATTAGCACAAGTAGGAAAATATATATGGACAGGCTTTCAGCAGAGAAATCCCAGAGTCAAATCCATGCAGCTCGTCTGCTCTGCCCCCTATTATTTCTGCCAGTTGCTCCCTCCTTATTGTCTTGCTCATTTCGGGGGTAATGAATAGAAAAGTCAGTGTGCAGAGTTGGGTTCAGATGTACATAAAAACCCATTAGCGGACAGAAAAATTGCTGAACAGTGAGGGGCCAAAGACAAAAAAAAAAAAAAAAAAGAGTTAAAATCCCCCGGGGTGTCTGCCGACCTCTCTCAAGTGACTGGCCACCGATGATCGGCGCGCACCAGCCGGGCTCATTAGCTCCGATGAAGACGCTCTCAACTACGACCGCACATTTCTGCACTCGTTGAACCACCGAGTGTGGGCGGGCAGGCGGGTGGCTGCTGTGGGGGTTCAAAGGAGAGGGGGAGCTGGTTGAGGAGGGAGGTGGAGGAAAACACAGGCGGAGGGGGAGAATTATACAATGCAGAAAGGGAACACTCAAAAAGATGGATGGAAATGCAAAAGGGTGGAGAGAAAAAATGTGGAAAAAGGATGATGGGTAAAGAGAGGAAGGGAAAAGGAGATGATAAAAAAGCAGGTGTGAGGGGGGGGAAAGGCTACGAACACATGGAGAGACTGCTGCATAGTTACTGCCCAGCAACAGACTCTTTCTGCTTCCAAGTGCAAGTTTTAGCATCGCTGCCTCACTGAAGGGTGATCCTATAGTGTGGTGGTGGCTTAGATGAGGGGAGGAGAGAATAAATGATTTTAAAAGGAGGATGAGCGGAGAGATTAATCGATACGAGGGCTGCTGCAACTAACGATTATCTTCATTGACAGTTAATTTGTCAGTTATTTTCCTTGATCGATCGATTAGAGGTCACCTCTTGTGACCGATTTGTGTCCACAACCTAAAGATATTAAGCTTACTGTCACAGAGAAGTAAAGAAACCAGGACCTTCACATTTAAAGAGGAACTTTTTTCAGCTAGTTTAGTTGTTCCGTGTTTCGTAAGTGTGCATCCATGGGCACACAGAGTCCAGTCCAGGGGTTCCAGGGTGCAACTATTTTGGTTGCACATGGTTGCACCCAAAAACCTGTTAACTGAACATCACCCTTGGTCTCCATAAAAGCCGGAACTAAAGTGGCCGCCATGTTGTTTTTGTAGTGCATAGGCTGAAAAGACTTGGCAGTGCTGATCAAATATGAACCACCATCCTGTTCGTTGTCTATTTCTCTCTTTAAAAAATGTTCAAAAACATATTTAGTGTCCTGATTAGATGTAATAGCATATTGTTTGTGTGAACAGCTAGCCAACTTACTGTTTGGGAGGGAAATGAGGGAAAACAAAGCACCGCCCTAATGTGCATAGAGAGCAGAAGCCACGCCCCTTCAGGCGGATGCTTAGGGACCTTATTTCGGAAAACATGCGTATACTAGCAAATGGAGGAACAAATGATTTCTCAATCCTATTTGAAATGGGTAAACACATGATGGTAGTCATTGTAAAAGATAATTTTCCTACTCAAGAAAGTTGTAAGAAAGACTACACAGCCAACGTGTTATCATGACTCCTAACTAAAATCATTGAGGAGCTGGTCCTGAATGTTAGCGGCTCAAAAAACTGACGAGCTCTGCTTTCACATAACTGTAGTTGTCGATATGAGCAGATTTATTGGGATTTTTGTCTTTTTTAGTACCTTTTCCTGCACCTAGCTGGCGGCCATATTGGAGTTTGTTGACATGTGTTGAGCAAGACCGTGTAGTTCACTAAGGGATTTAACACAAAACTACATAGATAGACTAGTCTAATTGGAAGTGTTTGTTGGTCTGCTGCAGCGAGATGGACTGTTATCATAAGTTTTAGTATTAGTATTTGTGTCTTTCTACTGAAGAGACAGCCACCTTTTAAGCAGAAGCCATTGATCTGGTGGTGCAAAAGAAAAATGACAATCAAAAATAGTCTGTGATTCATTTCATAGTTGAAAATTACCACTCTAATCGTTGCAGCTCCAATCTAAACTACACATTTTTTTTACCATTGCAGGCTTTCTAGGAAAAGAAGCCAAGACTGAAATAATTCAAAGCTATCTGACAATGCACATGTAGCTTTAGAGCCTCAGAGCACATTGACGTTATCAAGGTGTGACCAAGTAACTGTCATCCAACTGTAGCGTCCGGACAACAATGCTCAGCAACACATTTGATAGTGACTAACACAGACTGATGATAAAATAACAATCCTTTAACAATCAATTATTCATTTCCTCCATTCGTTGACAGTTCAGATTCATAACTCCACGCATCTGTCACCAGTGGAGCAACACTCCTACAGCTTGAATTCCATCGCACAATCCTACAAACAAACCTAAACATCTGCCGAGGGGTCAGACACCCCATAATGTTCACCCCTCCCAGAACTTATCAGAAACAAACCTGCAGTGCACACACACACACACACACCGGGCCTCAGACAGAGTTTTATCTCTTGGCCACAAGCGTGATTGTGTGCTGACTGGGTATCTGCGGTGGGGTCATCGCCTTGCGACAGCTGAGACTGTTTCAAAGTGTCCCGCACTGATCAGGGGTCTGTGGAAGGAGCCAACCAGCTGGGTAAACAGTATGAAGGGACACAGAGCAGAGGGGCCCGCATGGGCTTTTCGACCACAGTATCATCTTTCAGATCTATGGGTGTGCAACCTCCAGCACAGTGATACCGGGTCTGGGTGTACCCGCTAGCGTGCTTTTACAGCGTATCTTCCTTATCATTCTCAGAAAATACTCTGGCTCACCGCCTGCGTGCAGTAATACAGAAATGGTATTCTGGCATTCTGTTTAACTGTGCTTAATATTAGTACTGAAATGATTAATCGATTAGTTGATCAAAAGACAAATTAATCACATTTCTTGAGCAAAGATTAATGGTCTGAGTCAATTTTCACCAAATGGTTCAAACTTTTTTTAAATGTCAGGATTTGCTGCTTTTGAGACTGAGTAAAAAATCTGCAGATTAATTAATGAAAATAAAGTTGCAGATCTACCACCTACATACTGAAGGACTAATGACACAACAGTGTATCAAACAGTTTGACCAAAAAGCCCAGAATTTCTCATGATTAATTCATTGTTGGGTCTATAAAACGTTATTAAATAGTTTGGTTTCTTAAAGTCCATCCGAACTTTCCATTTCTTTACACTTTTTCTGTTTCTTCATTTGACAACTTTGACCTAGGTGTAGGCAAAAAATCCAATTAGTTAGGGTTTGAAAAAACATCATGTTTTTGCTTAAAATACCCACTTTGGTCGTCACAAACATGGCCTGAGATGTCCTGAGTTTTTCTGGCACCACAAACAAGGTCTCCTCAAAAAATATCCAGCGGTTTCACGCATTCAAATGCTTCTATCCATTCTTTGAACAGCGGTCACTGGCTTGGACGCCTTCCCACCTAGTTGACCTCTTCCACCTCCAGACATGAAATCCAGGTCATAAAATGTAGTGTGAACGACTGTGATAGGTATTTTAGAAATGTTAATACGATACTGTGACACATAAGAATGTGAGCATGTCAGTTTTCTGCAATGCCAACATTTTATCCCGGTCACTGCGCTGTGATTGGTCAATACTACTAAGACTACAAAAGCACTGCAAACGGAAACAGTAATCTTTCCGATACATAAATACAGTCCTTTGTCTACAGATTTTGCATTCTTAGATTTCTGCTTATCAAAAAATGTAACACAAGTGCAGAACATTGTCCGTTCCCAGTGGTCGGATGAAAATACACAATGTGAAGACATTAACTCGACTATTTTCTCATCACCGACGAAACATTAGTCAAGATTAAATTGAGTTCAAATGCAAGATGGTGTCATCGGGTCTTATCAGTCCAAGAGGGGATTCTCGCAATTAGTTTTAGACATTATAATAATCATCTGTCCCTATCAATTAGTGTCTCTGATCAATATACAAGAAGCAAAGTTTCACAGGGAGTAGCGTAGAGGTGAATCTTTGCCTTGAGGAGTTTCCTGAGCCACTATTTTGGTCGGCGTGTGCAGCTGCTACTCATCTGAACGGGAGCTGAGCAGGGTAGGTTGCAGAGAGACTCTCTCTGTCTCTGAGTAATGATACATTCTCATTTCTGAGGCTCAGTCCAATTAAGATGGACCCTGAGGAGAGCTCAGACTCAATTAGGATGGGTCTCCACATTAACCACTTTGGATCCTTCACCACCGCCACAACCACCACCTCAACCTCCGACCGCCTCCGCCGAAAGCCTTCTGACCCTCGCAAGCCCATGCCACTGATTCTGGAGGACTAAACCCACTCCGAGGTGTCCTGCACGGGTCAGAATGTGTTGGTACACTCTGACAGAGACACCGACACATTTTTGGCCAGTGTTGGCACTCTGCTCTGCCTTTTAGGGGATCGAGTGTCACAGATAGCTGAGCCCAGTCATGTGCAGTTATGCCTATGCAATCCAAACACGGGGAGAAATGCCAAGTCATCACTTCCTGCTGTAGTGTGACATCCTAGTTCCTTGTGCTTGCGTGTGGCGGAGAGAAAAGAGGCCTTAGAAGAGTGAGGGACGGGCTGTCAAAAAGAGACGGCAGGTTCTGCTCAATTCTTTGGCACTGGTTCTGGGACTGGTCTGGATGCCGCCCAGTTCAATTTCTCCCCAACGGCGACCTTGTCAGAATGTGGAGTTGCACTGGTCAGGGAAGACGAGCACGCGAGCCAGAGACACTGACACCAACTGCTCGGGCCCGTCACCGATCCGCAGTGGTGGTAGTGTCAACATGACATTCTCCGTATGCGTGCAAAAGCAACACAAATATTAGCATCTACAGGTTACAGCGCCCAGCATGAGAGAGGAGTACCGGCGGTGTTGGAGCATTGGAAAAAAGTACTCCGCCTTTTCTCACCCTTGAGAGAACTGACATTTTTTGGTTCTTAGTAAGCCGAATCCGCCCCAATCGATTCCCCCTCTTCATGTATGACTTCATATTCAGCTGCAGGTTCAGAGCAGTTCAACTGAATCTGTCTATATAAACAATTTATCAGCCTGGCCTTAGTTCACGCAACCCCCCCTCTCCAAATCACCCTACAGACAGTAAATGAAATCAACCGTCCCCCTCTGGCTCGTAGCTGAATTAAAAAGCCACAGCTGCATTTTATTTGCTTTATTTAAACAGGGACATTATCAGCGATAAGCAGATGGGCTGTTGGCATAACAGTGGATGCGAGCTGAGGGTGCCACAGCCCCCCTCCGACAGCACGGAGAAGGCTTCAAAGCTCGGCTTCACATCCAACTCTGCCTGATAAGCCTTTTTGATTATGGCACGCATGCCAAACTCTTCAGCGCTGAAGATGCCGCAAATTAAAACTCTACATCACACTGACATTTTTTAGACTTTTGACGGCAAAACTGAACGTTGAATGACATCGATTCACTTCTACCGTTTCCACCAGTGTTGACTGGGTTTGAACTTCTGGCGCTGATCCAGATAAAAAGGGACAGATACAGGATTTTGTTCTCACTTTCCCATTGTGAGGCAGGATGTGTTCCAAAGTCTACGTTAAAGGTGAACTATGCAGTTTGAGAAGACATTTCAATCAAGGTAGATCTTTTCTCTTTATGCCTAAACAAACTCAATATAAATATAAATAAACTCTTTGTATTCATGACTTAATAAACCCAATAAACCAACTGACCTTTAAGGACAACACAGTTTCAAGCTGTCTTACTTAACATTTGGCGGACCCTGCCACCTTCCTAGCTTCCTACTGAGAACAGCTTCTTCAATCAGTTCTGGAAAAAAATACAAATATTTCTGACCTCATTAATGTTGTAAATATTAACATTCTGAGGGTGAATTTCTCCTGGAAAACGTCATAGTGCCCCTTTAATTTGGGTGGCTGTCGTCTGAGAGCGAGTGCAAAATTGTTGGGCCTTGGCGGAGGTATGCACTCTACTCGTGTCTTTCCCACCTCGAGATGTAATCACATCACCCCGTCGATATATCTGTCAAGTTTACCCAGAGAGCCCCGCGGATCAAAGTCTCCCCCCTTTTCTTCTCCCAGCGAATCAGAACTTGATATCTCGAGCACGCAGCATCCTCAGAGGAGCTGATGGGCGTAATGAGATATTAGAAAACCCTTCCTGCTCCAACTTGCAGACTAACTACAATGGCTGCAGGGGGGCCTTCGCTGTCTCCTCGGCCTGCTCTGTTGCAGACAAGAAGGTGAAGACAGCAACCTCCTTTGCAGTCAGAATGAAAGCTTGAAGGATATCTCCCTGTGTGTTTGTTTAGGGCAGTTATAGGGGCGGGTGGTGTTTGGCCAGGGATGGAGTTGCACTGTTCTAGAGAGCGCACTAATGACCTTTGCTCCACATCATCAAAAAAAAAAAAAAAAAAAAAGGCTGCATGTCTATTATGTGCATTACGACAAATAGGCAAATTCCACCGGCCCCGGCATGATGTGCCCGGTGTGCCAACGGCGGCGTGTCTCTGCAACTCGGGGGGGGGGGGGTCATGCTCTTTGAGATGATGATGATGATGATGATGATGATGATGACTCACTGTCAGCAGCACCTACAATATCCTGATGCGTTCAGGTTCAATATGAGGGGAAGGCGTGGAAAGAATAAAATGCACATAAGGGAGGCAAAATAAGATGATTGCTGTGTATTAATAAGAGGGTGCTGCAGAGCCAAAGGGTGCAGTGTTGATAAGTTAAACTATTTCTCTCGGATTGGAGCGGATGGGGGGGGGTTTCACACACATGGACAGCCCGATGTGATGTGATGATCGATGGGGGGGTCCCTCAAGATGGACAGCTTACCTTGGTGACCACATTCTGCACGAGTCCCGTGTGCAGCTCGAAGGTCCACTCGCTGCACTGACATTGCGCGTTGTGCGTGTCGTTGTGGCTGCTGTAACTCCCGTTGGCGTAAATGAACGCCGGCTTCTGGTGCCTCGGACCGTCCGTCAGCGCGGAGTGACCCGCGGTGTGGTTGCCGCCGCCGCCGTTGGTCAGGTTCGCCAGCGGCTGGACGCATGTGTTGTTCGGCTGGGCGAGGAGGAAATTGTCCGAGTACTGGCTGAATCCGATGAACAGCGCCGGGATCCATGTCAGCACGATCAGCTGTTTCTGGTACTTCCCGAATCCCCCGAGGAACGGCAGCACGGAGCCGTCGATGCGTGTCAGCAGCCCCGGCGACGTGGTTTCGGGGGACACGAAGCCGTTCTCCGGTTGATGGTCGTCCGTGTCGAGCTGCACCACGGCCATCGCGGTCTCGCCGATAGATGCCTCCGTTGTGTTGGCGAAGACCCGTGGGTTTTTTTTTTTTTTTTTTTTTTTTTTTTTGCAGTGCTGCTTCCCCCCCCCTGTCGACTCCACAATGCGTCAGTGCCCCCAGCTCCGGCGGTGAAAGCCGTGCGCAGTCAATCACTGGAATGGAAATAAGACGCACCTCTCTATTATCAGGAAGCGCTTCCCTCTCTCCCTCTCTCCCTCTCGCTCTCTATCTCTCTCTCTCCCTTTCTCTCTCTCTCTCTCCCTCTCTCTCTCTCTCCGTCTGCCACTGAGAGAGAGAGAGGGGAAAAAAAAAAAAAAAATACCACAGCCCGTGCGGGATCTGACTGCGGGCTCAAGCTCCGACAACAAAAGGCGGATTGCAGGAATGATGAGCGGAGCCGAGGGGGAAAGAAAAACTATTCCATGGTGTTTCCCTGTCGTCTGATCCACTTTCCATCTGTGGACCAGGAGAGTAGCCCTTCTTTTCTTTTTTCTTTTTTTTTGGTTTCGCTTCCTTGACGTAGCCACAGGTAACACACCTGCCCATAAAGGCTCGTGTGCTTTTGACTCTGCCCCCCAATATGGCCACCTGTAACCAGCGGTAACCGGAAAAAGCTCAGTCTCTCTCTCTCTCTCTCTCTCTCTCTCTCTCTCTCTCTCTGCAGGAGGAGCGCAAAGTCTGAATATGAACATTATTATTATGACCCCCCACATTTCTTATGATAGTTAATCCTATCCAGCGAAAAGTAGAGGTAGTATTTGCATGTGTTTGAATGAAAAGAACACGCTGTCCTTGTGTTTCTGCAGCCATGGAAAGTAATCCAACCAACAGCAGGCCCAAGCGCTGACTTTTATTGAGGGATTTGGATGAACTGTTTGCAGGAAAAACTCACAAGAATCAGCATTTTGGATTTCTGTTACATTCCCCCCCACATAGTGTACAAGACAGATACACAAGTGGTGAATAAATACACACACACACACACACACACACACAGAGCCTCCATTATATTTGAAAATGCACAGTACAGATCAGCAGGTGGCAGGAGGAAGAGGAGGAAGAGGAGCAGGAACTACATCTGTCCACGCCCATTTATCTCCTGCAAACTATAAAGCAAAAAACAAAACAGTAGTTCTGCTTTGGATGTCACTGTGTTGTCCTTTGTGTTTTAATAACTCATGAAAAAATATCAGATGTGAGCAGAAAATGGTTCACACAGGCGAGACTGGAGTGTGTCTGCCGTGTGGCGGCAGCGTTCAGCATCAGATTTTAACGGTTCGTCCGCAGTTTGTGTGTGAGAGACAGAATAAAAATCAAACCAAGAGTTTTGTCACTGTCTGTAGTAACGGCCAACTGACACCGTGGGCCGACGCTGGTGCTGAAACTAGGAGGGTAAAGATACAAAATTGGAGACATGTGCTGAGTGTAAAATGGCGCCGTGCTATCTATCTATCTATCTATCTATCTATCTATCTATCTATCTATCTATCTATCTATCTATACATACATACATACATTTTTTGCAGTTATCCCTCAAATGATGTCAAATGGAGACAGGATATTTTACAGTTTAACAATAAATTGTATTGGCTAGGCTCATTGCAAACAGACGGCAACACATACTCTGACCCCGATATCAGTCAGTCAACCTTTATTCATACTCGACAGATCGTTGAGGGGCAGCCCTTATTATCAAAGACACTGAGTCAAACAAAGCAAAGGCGAGGAAGAGCAATGACAAGGAGAAAGGCTGTCAAAGTAAAGGCAGTCTCACTACAGGCTTGTAAATTATAGCTGGTAGTTGGTAGTCAAAGTTGGTAGTCGGCTGTTTCAAGTCCAGCATGGACCAGTCAGTCAGTATAAAGTGTGGGCTGGTAGCTGGAGGTTGCCAGTTCACCTCCTGGGACTGAACCCCGAACCGCCCCGGGTCGTCCGACCATATGGCAGCCCTGTCACTCTGACGTCACTCCGTACATGCATGCATGTGTGTCGGCTGTGTTTGTGCAACAGAGGGAAAATATGTCACCTTCCCTCTCCACAGCTCGTTCATTCAGTTATGGACAACACAAATATTTCTGAGTTTGTATTATTACCTCGTTAATACTGTAAATGATACATCTGAGTCTGTATTCCTTCATATATCCACGGCGTAGTGCCAATGTGTCGGGAGGTTATAAATGTCAGCAGGTCACGAATAATGAGGTTCTTCTACTTAGTAATTGATCCAGTCTGGAGTTGTAAATGTTAATCAGTAATAATTGATTTGGTTCCAGATGATCTTCAGCTGTGCGGTCTAAACACACAATGGAGGAGTCTGAGCTAATGACCCGAACAACTGACGAAAGACGAATGACGAGGTTACGGCTGGAGGAGGACTCACATCAGCCAACAGATTTTGTTTTCACAACCTGGCAGCCCTGAAGCTTTCCCTAGTAATGAATGAGTCTTTAAAGCATTGATAAATTATTGATTCCCCATCAAAAAGCCACAACTGATAAACCATTTACGAGGATCGCCCTGTTAGAACAAGGGTCCATTCACGACAGGATCTCTCACATTTCAGTCACATGTTGTTTACACGCCTAGTCAACAGAATAAAGTGGATCTGTGTCAGATCCGATTGTCCATTATTTCTTTATAAATTTACAATCACTCGCCCACATTTCACCGACAGACATGTAATTACTGTATCACTGTGAAAATAACGAAGGCGTCACGTACACTTTGTTGTAGCCGTGAATGAAATGATTCATTTCATCGTGGCCTCTCACATCTGACCTGATGTCTTGAATCATATTTTGTGTTGCGACACTCCAGCGGATTTAAGGGAAGCCCTAACGTGAATTAGATGAACATGAACAATATTTATGACAAAAAAAGAGCTCAATATCTGTCAGGCTTGATTTACACCCACCAGCCTGACAGCCTATATTTATCTGACCATGTGACGATGGACTCCCACTGCAGCAATGTTTAGCAATGCCTCGCCCTCCTGGCCATCGAGTGTAAGTACATCATTTTTAAACATGATTTAATGTTTTTAATCATGTGCATTTAATTTTGTATCAGTTTATCAAAGATCTGCATGTGAGGACATTTCACTTAGTTGTTTTATAATTATTTTAGATTCTGATACTTCTTTTTTTATTAATCATTATGAAAAAAAAAAAAAAAAAAAAACAGGCTACGATGTGACACTGGAGCAGACGGTGATCCTTCATTTGACACACATTTTAAGAAGTAGCACGCATTTTTCAGTGACCATGATGGCTGAGCGGCCCCAGGACTGGTGACTTGAGGGCCCCTCCATGACTTGCAGTGCCCCAATGTGTCTTGTTACACACTGATGACCCCTGCAGGCCGGCTGGAGCAACAGCACTACTACTGTTGTCATTGCAGCCCTTTGCAACAATCATGCAACATAAGCAGCTTTATCATTTTTGTACTTTTTGCACATTTGTGTCGTTTTCGTCTTAAAAAAAAAAAGAGGTGATGGCTGTCGGTGAAGTACGGATGCAGCGGAGGCTTTGTATGACTGTTTGAAAGGAGGTTTTTTTTTAAAAAAAAAATCCTGCAAAATAAAAGTCAGGTACTGTGTAAAATGAATCTGTTAGATGCAGATAATGTACCCTTCAGTGTATCTTTGTGAAATGTAATGGTCCTTTCCTTTTCTTTTGACTGCTGCTTCATTGTTTGAAAGGTTAACAATAAAAACATTAATGGCCGGACACATTTATCTGCATCCCTGTCATTTCACCGTCCAGACAGACAGACAGACAGACAGACAGACAGACAGAGCTTTCTTTCTCCGGTGTGTGTGCAGAGTTTATCACCTGGCCGCGCGCCAACAGAAACCAGCCGACCGTTGTCCCGTCGTGTCCTATCTCACCTGGCTGTTTGTTATCATTCAAAATGTGCTTGTTCCCCTCCCTAGCAACTAATTCAGGTGTGTCCAGGACCCACCCTTAGGCACTGCAATGAGTCACAGTGTGTGTGTGTGTGTGTGTGTGTGTGTGTGTGTGTGTGTGTGTGTGTGTGTGTGTGTGTGTGTCGTTCTATCTGTCCCTCTCTTTGTGTGTGTCATAAAAACCGGCTGGTTACACATGAGTTGTAAAAGTCGATGAAAATCAAGAGGTGTTCCCGTCTGAGCTTTCACTCAGCGGTGACTAAGCTGTGAAAAGTAGACAGACAGATAACAAGCTGCGTACAAGCGCCCGTATCCACGTCCCCGATTTCAACTCAATCATAAAGATTTGTTACGGAATCAAACGCTTTCCATCCGCAGGAGAACAATGTGACCATTATATAAACAGTTTTAGTGCGACCTGGTTTCAAAGTCCAGGAGATGTGGTGTGATTTATTACTCCTTAGATAGGTTCGTGTGCAGTGAATGGGGCTGTGCACGACCACACAAAGACGCGCGCACTCAAGCACAAATACTGTTAAAAGAATCGAGTTAATCCTCTCGCCGATAAGCCAATACTGTAAAAGGCATTTTTTTTAAGAGTGTCGAATCACTGCAGACCAGCCTTTGATGTTTTTTTTTCTTTCTTTCTTTCTTTCCCAGATGAGGACAGAGGTCACGTCCTCCCTGATGTTCTGAGGAATTCAGGAGGGTTTAATGACCAGGGGAGTTTAGGCTGATCCACATATTTTTAACACTGATCATTTCGCATTATGTCAGGGAGAGGATAAATCTCTTAACTAAATTAAACAAGGGGGGGGGATTTAGAATTATTAACCAGGACTGGAGTTAAAATGTACAAAAGATGAGTTGAAAAAAAACACAAACATCAATCAGTAAGAAAAGTTATAATTTGAGGTACTTTTACCAGACAAATCAAGTACTTTTCACTATACTGCATTTATTTTTTGAGTTCATAGTTACTAAACTGTAAAACCCGACAAAGTGAAATTAAAATTGACCAAAATACCTGAAGTTGTGAAAACTTTTTAGCCGGTACGACTATTCAAAAGTCATCAGTTTCCTGGCTTTAACTTTTAAAACATACAGTGTAGTTACATTGCAGATTTAGATTATTATCACGAAAACATACATTAGCTGATCGATTATGATACATTATCATAACATTTAGAAGACACTTTTGTGCAAAGCAACTTCCAGTAATTCATAAAGCGATGGAGGTGGCTGCCGTGCAAGGTGCCGACCAGCATTCTGTGAATGAGCATTACATGTCTCCATTAAGATTCTGAATGCAGGACTTTTACTTGTAACAGATTGTTTTTATGAGGTGGTGTTGGCACTTCTCCCTCCATTACATTACATCTTCACTTTCTCACCACATATGATTACTCAGTGTGAAGACCTGTCAGAACCACCGATGTGAAGCGTCTCTTTTTCAGGATTGTCCTATGATGCCGTGGAAAGTCTGAGGAGCCACCTGCATGTTAACGGGCCGCCGGGCAAACTCAGACCATGACACCACCGTCAATAAGTGAGACGATGTTAATTGTCTCTGCACGTTAATAAACCAGCTGTCAGGCATTTTTTCCCTCCCCCCACACTGTTTACTCAGTCAGTGATGTCAGTGCGAGTGTCTGGAAATGATATCACACATGTGGAGTGTACAAGTGTCAGCGCGTCCCCTCCGTCACCGTGAATCACCGATGTGTGAGAGTTAACCTGCCGTTGGCCCTGCATTGTGTTTGACTAATCAGACGCATTAGTGTGACTCTTTTTTTGGCTTTGGTTTTGTACCTCAGTTGCACGTTGGCAGCACCAGTGATGGGTTCATATTTTTTTCACCTCTTTGCAACCAGGAAATGCAGGCGGCGGGGACCCACACAGGAGTAGAGTCCAGAAAGCAAATGCAAAGTTAAATATTGACTCCCCCAGCTACGGAGATAGTTGGCAAACTTTTGCCTGTCAACACTGACAATGCCCCGTGTTCATCTGCAGGCAGAAAGTACTGTATAGAAAGAAGGGGATAAAGGAGGATAAGTCATAGGGTGGCTCCAGTGATGAGTATCGCTAAATCCTTGCAGAAATAATCCATCCTTGCAGTATTTGCCACACCTCTGAGACATGTGTAAAGAGCGCCCTGCACAACTACCTCAGAAAATAACTTAAAGGCAAGTGTGAGTTCGAGTTTTTTTTTTTTTTTTTCTCTCGCTGTGAGGCCAAACCCTCTGATTCGATTAATGGCCCGGTTCAAATAAAAACTGGCGTGAGTAATCCCCCATTCAAAGCAACTGGAATAAAACTCAATCCATCAAACCGCCCCTTTCAGAATTGCGGACTCCACCTTTAATTCTCACCATATCAGCGCAGCGAGGTCCGCGACAGCTGTTATTAGGCCGACGTCTGAACACTTTCCCACACGTTCAGTCTTGCCGTGTCTTTTGTTTGGAAACGAGGCAGCAGAGCAAACCCACCTGAGCTTAAGCAAATGTAAAGGTGTTGTCTGCCCGGCAGCTGGGTGTGTCCAGCGTTGCGAGGCTGGTCTTACAAGTTTACTGTCACCGTAGTTTCTTGAGGTTTCTCCAAAATATTTGGCGCCCTAAAGTCGTGCCAGGTTCATTGAAAAGTTTTGATTGCGGACTGGAACGGAGATAGTAAAACGCTTAAATGGGAGCGTAACTGGAACATTCCAGTTCGGGGTGTTGGTTTTTTTTCGTGAAGTCGTCGGTGCAGTTCAGGCCTCCTTCTCCCTCCACTCTTTCTCACACTCATACGTGAGGTGGTGTTGGAGCTGTGTGTGTGTGTTCAGTGGTCATAGCTCAGGGCGACAACACCAGAGGGCATGATAGGTTTTTTTTTTTCTTTTGGCAAAGACAACTATCACGTTCTCAGTCAGTCAGCATTTCTATGTCTTTCTCCTCGTGTTAATTGTTTTCTCTCCTCAACCTTTGTGTCAAACCCCCTCGCACTTTCTTTTTTTTTTGTACAACATTTTTAAACATTGCCTCGCACTGACCCCTGACACGCCCGACCCCTCCCTACTCCCTGTCACTCTCAACCCCCTTTCACTTTTCAAAGCTCCGGCACGCCTACCTGTGGTGATCAGAGGAATGTCGAGATAGCAGCAAAGTGAAGACGAGAGAGCGTGCAGGACGGGAAAGCAGACATTCAGAACACACTGGATGAGCAGCAAACTCAAGACGCTGAACTCTCACTGTGACCTCAAGAATGTTGAACCCCCCCGGACGACAAATTCTTTTGCGCAACCACGAACTCTCTTGGGAGTGAAATGTGTTGGCTGCTGCAAGTTCTTTCACTTTTGTCAACAGGATATATGACTCTATCTCTTGCCAGGGTTTAAATGAGTCCACACTCATCCTGACACTGTGACAGAGGCAGAAAATGAACTAGTTATTCACTGGCAACCGAAGCCTAAAAGGAAATCCTATCATGGATAATTATAATATCCGCGTGGATCTGTGAGCCCTACAGGCCCGTGTAAATGTTGGCGTAATTAGCGCTGTATCTTATTTTGTCTGTTTGCCAGACCTTAACGGCACACAAAGCAGGACTTGTCGGTTGCTGTTCGTTAACGCACCGTTCGAGACCTGGGCGGTGTTGAGACACATTCCCAGGTTGTCGACAGGGGCCCACCGATGCTTTGGCTTGGCAAACTAACCGATCTGAAGCATCAAAGCGATAAGGAGACGATGATAAATCACAGACAGTGTACAGACGCAGGCACCACCGCACACTCAGTGGGTCATATGTTGTGACTGAGAGGGATTATTTATAGCGTGGTTTGTCGACCGGCTTATCAGTTATAAACTCACATGCCCTCAAATTTGTCGAGATCTGCGTCCTGTCAGTATGAACTGAGAGGAGTTTGCACGTTTAATAAACACAGATTAGCAAGAAGGCGAAAAAGGGACGGCCAAATGAGTTCATTTATGGAATAAGAACATGTGTTATACACTAAATATGAAAATAAAAATGTAATAATATAAAATAAAAATGTAAATAATAAGATGATGAACACACGTAAACGTTGTTTCAGGTCACTGAAAATGGAGCTTGTGGAAAAGTGAAGATATTCAGAAATGCCGTTGTCAGGGTTTATGCGTAAACATGACTTGTTTTGGTTTGTCTCCTTTGCTCGGCAGGCTTCCGATTGGCTGACGCGGCCTTACGGTAGAGTTCGTATCGCCACCTGTTGCTTCTGACATCGTTTTTGGCAGCAGACAGATCAAAAGAAATTGAAAAAAAACATATACCTGTGTATGTGTGGATGAGGTCTATAACAATCACATATGTATTAGACTCTTTTTTACCGGCTGTGTGGGAGCAGATTTGACCTTGTGACGCCTCTCGGTGCCAAAACAACTAATCAAATAAAGTTAACAATGTGTTCTATGATCCTACATAGCCGACCTTTAAATGAGATTTTTTTAAAAGGCATAGTAGTACTGTTATTCCAAACACTGTCGACTTACATAAAAATAATCTTACTACAGTAAATGTACCTGCACATTACAATGCAAACATTACAGTCACACAGCTGGTCTCCAGTTATGATCCAACGCCTCTGACACTGTAAACTGTGTAAAAACAAGATGGCAGACAACTTCCTTCATCTACAACAAGACTGGGTTTCTTCTCTCTTTAACCCAGAATATATAAAGTTAAACACATGCTGTAATGCATCATGATTCATCTGAGTAATCACAGTGATGATTGCAACACAGGTTGGGTTTTTTTTTGTTTTGTTTTTTTTAAAGCAGAGTGAAATGACAGCTCCCCCCCAAAAAATGATCTTCCCACACAGGCGAAGCTGAGTGCAGGAGCGTTTCACAAACGCCGAGCAAGGTGTGGTTTCTCTCCAAAAGCAGCCAGCTTCCGTCTATTCACAGCAGTGCCATTATCTGCGCAACAGGAGACGGGGAGGGGAGAGAGAGCCCTGTCCTCTGTGTGGACAGCAGAGCGGAGCAGAGAGGAGCGGAGAGGAGAGGACGGCAAAACTTTAATTTTTTTTTAATCCCCCCCCCCCCCCTCAAAAAAACTCTACAAACATGAGTATGTACGGCTCCAACCCGAAACTGTACTCCATGGGCCCGAGGAGTAACTCGCGACCGGATTTGACGAGCGGGACCTTTCGAAACGAGGTGTTCGCCGGTGGGAACGGCTTCCAGGACTTCCAGGACGGCGGAGGGTACACCCACACCACCTTCACCCGGAGCTCCATGCACGGCGGGGGGCTCGGGACGATGAAAATCAGCGGCGGCGGAGGTGGAATGAGGTGAGACGTTCGAGGGCACCTGTTGCCTTTGAAGTTAGCCATTTAAAAACGTAGCCATTATCAACATGTCACGTAGAGACTCTATAGTTCACACAAAAATAAACAGAAGCGAAACAACAACTTAACAAACACATGAATGTGTATTTTGAAGAGCGTTATCTCCATGTGGGAATGTTTCTTTAAGGTTTTTATTGACTCGTAAACGCCACCGCGAAGTTAGTTGGCCCAAGGGAAACAGAAAGTGAATGAATGCGGGTTTGAGAAATTTGTACATAAAAAAAAAAAACCCCTCTTCTGAATAGATCCCTCACCTCCACTAGCTGAGTATCTTAGTAACCCACAGTTGTAAATCCAGCTATTGCTCTTGCCCAATATAATGAATAACAAAAGAAATACTTTGCACACACACCCCTTGAATCCCCTCCCTCCCCTTCACTGTCAGGCATCATGATGTCAGTGTCCAATGTTGTAATAGTTGTGTCTGTGTCAGAGCTTTTCCACAGAATGGGTTTTTTCATCCATTATTTCTAAAGACTTACTCAAAGTGCTTTAGTCATGAAGAGCAAAGTGTAAACCCTGCGGGATTTGATTCAAGTGGAGCTTAAAGAGACAAAGTCTTAAGTGACTTTCTCTTTATATATAAAAAACAAACAAACAATGAATGAGTGTTGCATAATATCAATTTATCATTTATTTTTGCAGGATAATTCGTCATCACAAAAACAGTGTAGTGCTTTCTTTTGCTGTTTTTTCTTTTTCGTTTTTCTGTTGCTCATTCAAAAAAAAGTTGGATCTGTTGTTTTTTTTGTTTCGGACCTAATTTCCATCAAGTTTACAAGCACTTGCACAGCTAAGTAACCTATCAACTATATTAACAGCATCCAGTCCAATTGGTTTCTTATTTAAAGTCCCCCAACACCAAAAGAAATCACCTGGCTGTCAGCAGGTGACATGCTTTATTTAGCGCTTCTCAATAATCCTGGCAGTGTAGAAATAAGTGCTAATAAAATCAAGACTTGGACTTATTTATTTATTTATTTATTTATGGTGTTTTTGTTTTCTTTTTCACAAATTCTGCCCCTGAAAATGTTCTGTTGTTTTTTTTCTCTCTCTCATGTGTAGTGTGCAGGCTATCCATCAGAAAGCCATGTTCCTGACAACCCAGTGTCAAGACTACCTGCAGCGAGCTAAAATGGTGCTCCACGGTGTAAGTGAAGTTATTACACCGACCATAACGGATCTCGTGTGTTTGCTCTCCCTTCTTATGGGCAGAACGGGAAGAAAACCCAGTCGGTTACACATTTATAACATTTCTTGATGATGAGGCTGTTGCGGACATTTTTCTTGTATTTCACTTCCTTAAAACGCAGACAGTATCGTCAGCGCAGTTTAACATCGACGGGAGGGTTAAAACTCAGTGTGTGTTCTGTGTTTTTTTATAGGGCGGTCCAGCGGCGGATGCAGAGACGCTGCTGGTCATGGCCTCAGAGAGCATGGATCAGATGAAGCTCTGTGGCAGAGAGCTGCAGCAAATGCGCGTCCCTAATGACATCTTCCAAAAGTAAGACAGGATGCAGTGTGTGTGTGTGTGTGTGTGTGTGTGTGTGTGTGTGTGTGTGTGTGTGTTGAGTAACCATGCCTACATCTTCAAGATAGTCGGTGTTAAACAGGGTAAAACATGGCAACATCAGAGCAACATCTGATTTCTTTTTGTAGCTGAACCAAACCTTATATAAAGAAAGCCTTAGATGTTATTCTCAGTCATGTGTATCAGCTCTTTGTGCCACTGGAAGATTCACCTGGTATTTTTTCTGTTTTGTTAAATTTCCACAGTTTAGAGCAGCTCCAGCACATGCACGGCGGTCTGCAGCAGCAGCTACTCGGCAGTAAGACCATAAGACGGAACAGAGGCAGCGTGGGCTCCCTCGACGGGGGGAGGGCCTTCAACGACGCCCTAGGCTGGATCGCTCAACAGAAGGTCAGCCCTAAATATCATCATTTTCGCTAGAAGATGCGTGAGGCGGCGTCTGAGTGTTTGTGATGCTTCTGGGCGTAGCTGATTCTGGAGAAAGTCTAATTGATCTAGTCTCATTTCCTGGTTGCCAAATACTGCCCAACCCAGCCCAGCCCAGCCCAACCCAGCCCAGCCCACGGCGGCAATATCTGAAGATCTGGAAAATGAGTCTAAACAATTTACTGCCTTCCTCGACAACACCTTAAGGAAATAAATATAGTTTATACTGTTGTAGTCAATGTTATAATCTTGTTTCCCACAGTGCGGTAAATGTGCGTGGGATCTTTGTTCCTCCGTTACCATCAAAACTTTTCCCGTGCGTTCAAGCAAAAATCATTATTCATTTGGCTTCTTTTTCATTTACAATTTACCTGTAATGACTCATTTTTTTGTGCAACTGGGAAAGGATGTGTTACCTGCATCTCTCTGCTCGCCTGACGCATTCTGGGACTTTCTTTTTAAAATCCCTGAGAATGCCTGCACCTGCATGTGTGTGCATGCCTGTGCAGGGGGTGGTGGTGGTGGGGGGTGGGGGGGGGGTGCATAAGCAAGCACTGTTTTCTTTTTTTAACAAGAGGGAGGGAAAAGGGAAAAGAGGAGGAGAAGGAGGGGGGGATGCACTTTATCCTATCACTTATTCTGACCTCCTGTAACTGAAACCATCTGGACGTGCTGCCAAAACCTGATCCGTGAGCGAAAGGAGGCCAGGAGGCTGAAACAAAGGGAGCCATTTGAGAATGAAGATAGAAGGACGGGAAGAGAGAGAGAGAGAGAGAGAGACAAGAGACAGAGAGAGAGAGACAGAGACAGACAGACAGAGAGAGAGAGAGAGAGACGGAGAGAGAGAGAGAGAGGGGGGCAGCTAAGAGATAGCAAGGGGGGGAGAGCGAGACCGGCAAAATAAAATAAAAAAGACGCTGTGGAGGCAGAAAGAAAAGTACAAGTGACGGAGTGTGAAATGTGACACTGAGTCGGTTGTTATGGGACGGGGCAGGAGGCTCTGACATGCTCGTGGGAAAACGCCCTTCTACTCTCGACTCTCTACCTCCCCGACCGTCCCACTCAACCAAAAAAGAAAACACACCCTGTCATTCTGTCATCACTTCAGGCCTCACCCTCTTTATTGCGTCACTAATTTTCCCCCTCCGTCAACATATGTAGAAACATCTCTTCACATGTTTTTGTGTCTCAGTGCTTCAGGTATTGCCACTCCCGATCTTCCCCTGATCACCACATTGCTGCCATTTTGTACCTTCTTGTCACTCTGCGCTGCTTTGTAGGGCCAAACAGAACTTAATATAGCTTTGTTACCCTTTGCTCTCTTCTCTAGACATTTACCCAACTGTCTGTCTTAGTAGCCTTGTTATGTTGTGTAGCTTCCAGCGAGGTAACCACGCAGGAGCAGGGAGTGGTGAGAGGACAAAGGAAAAAACAGAGAGCGAGAGAGAGAAAAAAAATGCGAGTAAAGATCAGGGATTGGCTGAAGTCGGTGTGCTGGCAGAGCTCTTATCAAAGCTGAGGCAGTGGACGGGACGGGGGGGGGGGGGGAATAGTTGGGATAGTTTCCTGCCTAACAATGCACTCGGTGCTTTTATGCTGACACCTGGAGGAGAAAGAGGGGAAGGACGTAAAGTTAAGGTTAGGGGAGAGAAATGTATCTCTCAGATTTGAAGTTCTGTTGCCTCAAAGAACAAGGATGATGCGTTTAGCTTTCTTACTGTAAAAAAAGAGGCAAAAACAATGAGTTGATCACTGTAAATGTTTTAAAGAGCCGTACTGACGTAGGATTCAGATTCTCACAGGGACTACACAATGCTTGGAAGGAAACAGATGTTTACTTTGCAAAAGAAAGTGAAAGAAACAAATATAGCGCCCTCATATATGTATAGAAACAGAAGATATTTGGTTTTGTTCATATAAATATACTTATATATACAAATGGGTTAAAAAAAAAGTTAGATTTTCTGTTAAAAGAATCGAAATACACACTGATACACTAATGGTGCTCATACCTAAAACAGTATATGTTCTTTTATAGACCTTTCTATAGTGTGCTTACAGAAAAAAATGCAACTTCCCTTTAATTGCGGTCGATTTGCTTTTCATTGTTATTGTGTTATAGAATTTAGAAGTTAATAAACTGTGATTCTGCATCTTGTAGCGCATGATCGAGACGGCGCCGTGGGGAGACGACTCCGCCACTATAGAAAAGCAAATCTCAAGCCACAGCAGAACCCACAGCTCTCTGCAGAGGAGCCAGGAAGTAGACCGTGCCAGAGATGAACTGGTAAGTGGTCTCGAAGTGCTCCGTCCTTGCTCCTTTAACTTGGACTAATTTAGCCCAGTGTTTGGTCTTTATATATCATATATTCGTTAAGGAGGATGAACAACTTGGCACCAAACTTCTGCTGTTTTGTGATGTTGTTTTACAAACAAACAAAATCCCTTTTTTCCAGAACCAAAAGGGCGACAGGTACAACCTCCAGATCCTGGAGCAAGAATGGGACAGCCTGCAGGTAGAGCCGCACTCTTTTACAAAAAAAAAAGGGTTTGAGCTCCATCGCTCTCATCACTCGTTTTCTTTGGGCATCAGATGTGTAACCGTGCTTCTTCGTCTGTGTCAGAAAATGTCCCACAACCGCGTGAGTCAGCTGCGTGAGCTCCAGAACATCATCGAGGAGATCTCCCGATCCATCATGTGGGTGAACGAGAGGGAGGAGGAGGAGCTCATGTTCGACTGGGGAGACAAGAACATCGACGTCTACATCCCCAAGAAGCAAGAGGGCTACTCGGTAAAGCTGAATCTTATACCATTTAAACCTTAGTAACATCTCCACAGTCGAGTCTTTTGCATCACTTACGTTATGCTCCCATGACAGAGAATGATGAGCGACCTGGAGGAGAAGGAGAAAGAGCTGAACAAGCTGAAGGTGAAGTCGGATGGACTCTTGAACAGCAACCATCCAGCCTCAGAAAAGATTCAAGTACGTTGTCTTATTCTTTGTTGGTGTTTACCAGCCTGAACCACAAACATTCAGTTGCTTTTGTACTGATGAGTCTGTGTGGCACCCACAGGCCTACATGGACACCTTGCAGACCCAGTGGAGCTGGCTTCTCCAGATCACCAAGTGTATAAGCACTCATTTGAAGGAGAATGCTGCCTACAGCCAAGTAAGTCCTGCTCTCGCCCTCATGGAAATACAGCCCTGCATATTTGCACAGGAACACAGATTAAAGCTTCTTGCTGCCATCTTCAGTTTTTCAAGGAGGCCAATGAAACCTACTCGAAGCTGCAGAAGGAGCACGAGACCATCCGGAGCAAGTTCACCTGCGACAAGAACACCCCACTGGAGAACCTCATTGAACTCCTGAAAAACCTGGAGGTATTTTTTAAACTCTTGTTAAGTCTGGGACACAAGATTTTTCTGATTGTTCTGTTGAGTGACACGGCAGCAATTTGCATGTCTAGTGAACTGGTTAGGCTAGTTTAGAGTCTAAGTGGAATAGCTTTCATGGCCCGGCATGCCAAGTGTTACAAATTACAAATGCTTGCTTTCAAATCTATTAAAATGAAATACAAAATACTGGATACTACAAACCGAGAATATTACATTCTAGCCATTTAGAGAAATAATAGTTGCAGTGCAACTATAGGTTCAATTAAAAACACTGATTTTTGCACGTTGACAGAGAGAGAAGGAGCGAATCGTGGAGAATAAGAGGCAGGTCCAAAGTCTGGTCAACAAATCAAAGTCCATCGTCAGGCTGAAGCCTCGCAACCCCGAGGAGAAGAGCAGCAGCCCCATCATAGTCAAGGCCTTATGTGACTTTAAACAAGACCAGGTGGGATATGAAATCTCTGTCTCTCTCTCCCTCTCTCCCTCACACACACACACACACACACACACACACACACACACACACACACACACACACACACACACAGACGTCTGATGTGAATTATTACAGCTGTTACTCAGTTATTGCTCTCTTCTGTTTTGTGCTTTAGAAAGGAATTTTGAGTGGCAATGAGGGCATCCTGAAGGACAACTCACAGCGCAGCAAGTGGCTTGTGACTGGACCAGGAGGTTTGGACATGATGATCCCATCTGTGTGTCTGGTGATCCCCCCGCCGAACCCGCTCAGCATCGGCGTCGCCACCAAGTAAGAAACACTGACAATCAGTCTTCTTTTGGTCTTGATAGTTTATAATTTGTTGACATTGGTTGCTTGTTGTATATTAGAACAAAGTGAGATTTCATAAATAGTTAATAGTGGTTAATGGTTTGTGCTGTTCCCCAGGAATGAGCAGTATTACGAAGCCATCATGGGCATCTGGAACCAGCTCTACATCAACATCAGGAGTCTCATCTCATGGCAGTATTGCCGCAAGGACATCAGTTACATCAACTCCCTCACGCTCAGCATGGTAGGAGATCACAGAGAGTGCAGCAAACGTCAGAAGTTTACTGTTTTGATACCAAGGAAAGCTGGATTGGATTCAGTTTTCATCTGATCATGCAAGAGTTTGTGCATTTGTACCAACCTGACCCCCTCTCCGTTGCCTCGCAGCTGTCCAACATGCGGCCCGAGGAGTACCGCAGTATCATCAAAAGACTCGAGACTCACTACCAGGAGTTCCTGCGTACCAGCCAAGGTTCTGAGATGTTCGGAGAGGAGGAGAGGAAAACCATCCAGGGCCACTTTGACAAAGCCCAGAACCACTACGACACTCTGATAATCCAGCTACCTTCTTACAGTGAGTGTTAAATGTCTTCATACCTAAATTGTCAGTCTACGAAATTTGTGAAATTTTTGCTGGTTTGTCCACTGTAAATTAATTTTCTCCAAACTTTCTTCCAACCAATAAAGGGGAGGGAGGGGCGAAGCCTGAACCCCCAAAGACGGAAACTGCCAAGCCTGTGACTACCCCAAAGCCCCCCAAAGTCACGACCAGCTCCACCCTCAGCCTTACCCTGCTCAGCAGCCTGCAGGAGATTCGACGCAGGCTGGAGCTGGCTGAGTCCGGTCTCACCAGCCACCTGCACGTCCCCCTGGGAGAAAACAGTGTGCATGAGTGCTCCGTGCACATCCAGAGAGTGCAGGTATGTAAACTCTCATGAATTAGTCCATCTAATTAAAACTGAGGTTCCAAGGGGGTCGCAAGTTATAAAGAGAACATCTAGAAATTTAGAAAATCATGTTTTGTCTCTTAGCTGTGGTGCTATTTATCCATCAAGATTATTTTGGTGTGGGTCACAGAAGGAAGCATGCATTTAGCGTGCATGGCTAGCTAACTCAGCTACATGTACATCACACACTGTCACGAGCACAAGCCTCTTGTCCATGAGTGGATCACATTTCCATACGGTTGGTGGGTGTAGTTCAATAAAGAGGAAATAGTTCCTACATGAATCGACTCACAAGGTCATTTGATTATCTTGAGCATCTAGATGAATAAATAGCACTACAGGTAAGAGGATTTGTGGGTATTCTGCTACTTGAACTCATTATCACATATTTTTATCCAGGATGTGCACCAAGAGTTGGACTCCATTCACGATGAGTACCTGCGACTGAGAGAAAAGATTATAAAGCAGCTGGAAGGGATACCTCCAGACTCCGAGCAAGCCAGGTTCCTCCAGTCTGAGCTGGAAATCATCAACCAAAAGCTGGGAGGCCTGCAGGGTCTTTACTCAGCTTACATCCAAAGGTACATTGCTCTCGTCCTTTATCACACAATGACTGAGTAAATAATGCACGATGTAATGACTGATCGTCGAGTAAAATCACTTTTTTTGTCTCATTAAATGTACTAAAACTCAAGTGTATTTAACATAACAGCTGCATCTTTCTCTTTGACAGACTGTCAGCCCTCAGGGGTTTACTGCAGAGTCTTCTCCAGGCCGAAGACATCATTAAAGTCCACGAGGCCCGGCTCACAGAGAAGGAAACCACCTCTCTGGACCTTAGAGAGGTGGAGGACTATCGCAGCACACTGAGGGTTCGAGACACTTTTCCATCTTTCGTTTAAACTGCAGTCTCTTGTCTTTCTTGCAATAGAATATCAACATTTTTCAGTATTGCTCTTTTTACTGAAGTAAAAGAAACTGAATATTTATTCTACAAAAATGTAGACAGTTCCATCTGCTGCTGAAGACCATGTAACAATTTAGTTACACAGGTGAAACTTCTGGATAAATTAACCAGACAGGAAATTATTTTATTCATTGATTACTTCATAAATCAAAGTGTTTTTTGTACAATAATGTTTCAGATTTTATGATTCACATGTCACCATAGCAACCACTTCTAGTTGTGACTTAAATGGTCAATACGGATATAATATGAATTAATCTTTGATGTGATTTCTCTTTTACAGCTAATGAAGAGCGATCTGGAGCAAAAAAGAGACCTGCTGACAGCCCTGGAGTCTGACCTGGCTAAAGCAGTGCACTGGAACGGTCAAGTCTCAGACTCCTTCCACAAGTGTGACGTGGACTTGTCCAAATACTCGGAACTGGTGGGTCAGATGTCCGACCGCTGGCGCCGCATCCAAACCCAGATCGACAGCAGGTAGGATAGTCTGTGCACCTACACACATCGCTTCAATCGCTTTGCATATTTTTCCATAACCGGTATTACTCATTGCCGGCAACAACACTAAGAAAACAATCCCTTCGTCTTTCTCCCACTCTTTCCTCCTCAGAATGTGGGACTTGGAGAAGCAGGAGAAACAGCTGAGACATTATCAGCAGAGCAGCACTTCCCTGGAGCAGTGGATAGACAATGCCAGGAAGCGCCAGGACACCCTTCAGACGGCTAAGTTCAGTGACATCCAGACTCTAATGGATCACCTCAACCAGCAGAAGGCACGTCTTCCATTGTTTAAGTCGACATATTATAATCAGTAATAATGTTTTAACTGAACTGGTAAGGAATTTGGATTGAGCATGTGCTCCATTGACTCTTTAATTGAGATGGTGAGCATAGGTGTGTGTTTTGCTGATTAACCGCCTATAATAATGCCATTAAAATGTTGTTTCCTAAAGTGAGAGATTAAATCAGTGAGTTTAACGCCTTCTCTTGCTTGATCGCACAGGCCCTCCACACTGAAATTAAAGGAAAGAAGGAGAAAGTAGATGATGTGCATAAGAGCGCAGACAGCTGTGCCGCCTCCATAAAGGTAGGTCATCAACGTACACTGTCATTGTTCATTTTTAAAACATGTTTGTGCCAATAACCAAGTTGACGAGCACGAGAAGCTTAAGTTCACAACAATAAAGTCCGTGATGTGTCATGCGTTTTTCAGGACTACGAGCTGCAGCTGGCTTCCTACAGTTCAGGCCTGGAAACTCTGCTTAACATTCCCATCAAGAGAACAATGCTGCAGTCCCCCGCGTCTGTGGTCAGACAAGAGGTATGAGTACCATCTCTCCACTGAGTCACACTTAAACCTATTTTCAGTTAGATATTGTTAATGCACGTTGGTTATCATGTGGTCAAGTATTCATTATCTTCTGTTTCATCAGTATTCATTCAATCATTTGCAATTTCCATATTTCCTTATTGTATTTCAAGCTCATGTAACTACTTTAAAGGTTATTCCCTTAAGTGCGCGTTTAATTTAAAGACCTTACTCTGACATCAGTATTCATCCTCTTATTTTTTTTTAACTCCAACAGTCGGCTGATCTCCAGTCCCGCTACATAGAGCTACTCACCCGCTCTAGTGACTACTACAAGTTCCTCGGGGAGCTGCTGAAGAACATGGAAGAGCTAAAGGTGAGGATCAGGTTTTTAGGATGCCATGTAAGAATTGTGTGTAGGACAAACAAATGATAAATGAGCTAATAGGTTTGTTAATTAAATGATTTTGTTTTCGTCATTGCTCTCTTCAGATGAGGAACACCAAGATCGAACTGCTGGAGGAGGAACTGAGGCGTCTGAAGGAAGAAATCAGGGATGGCAATCTGAGAAACAAGTCGCTGGAGGATGACTTAGCCCGCCTCAAACTGGAGCTCTCTCAAGCGAAAGAAGAACTCCTTTCTATGGAGGAAGTGAAGAGAACCACAGTAATGCAGGTTACTGCCACCAAGACGAGCCTGGACAGCACACACAGCCAGCTTCAGGAGCTCAATGACCAGCTGACGCGCGTTAAATACCAGCTGGATGAAGAAAAGAGGAAAAGAAGGTTGGCAGAGGAACGCTACAACAGCCAGCAGGAAGAGTATGAGGCGGCCGTTCGCCGCAGACAGAAGGAACTGGAGGAACTCAACTGGACCAAGATTGACCTGGAAAAGTCGGTGAAGGACAAGGAACGTGAACTGGAGAGGATGAAGATGCTGCTAGATGAGGAAGCGGCACGTCGACGAGCTGCTGAATCAGATATCTCAAAGGTAAGAACACAGTGTACCCAGGAGATTAGTCAACTTAAGCAGACATATGAGACAGAGATCCACGTCACCAAGACCACGATCCTGAAAGCCTCACAACAGAAGGAAGAGGACGCCGCTGAACTGAGACTGCAAGTTGACAGACTCACTGCTGAGAAGAGAGATGTTGAAGAGGAGCTGAGGAGACTGAGGCAGTCCATTGGACACACGGAAGAGCAGAGACACAGGGCAGAGCAGGAGGTTAGCCAGCAGAGGGCGTCAGTGACAAAAGAGACGAGGCTGCGCAGTGAGTTGGAGGTTCAGCTGAGAACACTTGAGCAGCAGAGACAAAATGATGAGCTCAAACTAAAGGATGCCACCAAAGCAAATCAGGAAAAGACCAGGCAGATCAGCACACTGACATTTAACCTCGAGGAGGAGAGCAAGAAGAGGAGAGCTCTGGAGATGGAAGTCAGTCACCTGAAGCAGCTTGAGGCAGAGCTGAAGTCAAAGAACACCTCTTATCTGGAGGCAATTAACAAGCTTAAAATGTCTGAGCAGGAGATCCGCATCACCCGGGTAGAACTACAGAAGCAGACCTCTGAGAAAACTAAGGTTGAGCAGGATTCTAACAAGCTGCAGAGCTGCATCCGGGAGCTTCAGTGCTCTCTGAGTGGGATGGAAGCTGAGTTGGAGAAGCAAAAGAAGGCAACGCAGGAGGAGTTTACACGTAGAAAGAGAATGGAGGCAGAGGTGGAGAGGATGACCCGTACTTGCAAAGAGCACACCACCACAATTAACACACTGAAGTCTATCCAGGTAGAGGTTTCCACCACTGAAAGGAAGCACGAACAGGACCTCAGTGCCCTCCAGGAGGCTCTGGACAAGAGCCTGAGTGAGCATAAAGTCACCAAGCAGGAATTGGCATCAGTCACTGCAGAGCTGAGGACACTCAAACAGAAGCTCCAGCAGGAACAGGCTAAAATCTTTGAGCTCAACCAACGTAATGAGAACCTGTACAAGACCATCGAGGAGAAGAGCCGCCTGCTTAACGACCACACTACAGAGATCGAAAAGCTGAAGACGCTTACGCAGAACCTGACGAAGGAGAGGCTGAGGTTGGAGGAGGAGCTGAGGGCAGTTAGACAGGAGAGGGATAACCTGAAGCTTAGCAAGAACGTTGTTGATGAAGAGAGTGCCACTCAGATCTCAGCCTTGCATGTCGAGCTTCAGAATAGCAGCAAGAGGACCGCGGAGCTCCAGGCTCTCATCAGCGACCTGACCAAGGAGAGAGAAAAGCTTAAATTGGAAATAAACAAATTCCAGAAGCAATCGATTGAGGTACTTTTGAGTGCCCCGAAGGATCATCTCCACATATATCAACTAATTATTTCTTGCTTTTGCATGAATGCTTGTAGGTGCATACAAACTGATTTGTGTTTGCTGAGTCGTTGCATGAAATCATTTACTTACAGATGCTTTTGCTTAGAAACGCACTTCATGCACCCTTTTACTTTGCACATTGCGAGAATGATCCTAACTCATATGATAATAACAATTAATCAATGCATACTAACAGATGTCATAATTACACATCTCTTAACATATGTGCATTATCATTATTAACATTATTATTGTTATTATTATGGTTTAACCAATAATCCAAAAGACATTCAGTTCAATTTTATGATTACTGTTATTTATTATTGTTGATAAAGTCTTACAACATTCTGCTAAGTAGAGTCATGTGTTATCCTGTTGATGATTTATTACTTAGAATTGTGGTTACTTGCTCTGTGCATGACTTACTGGCATTTCTCTATAGACGTGACAATGTGTTTTTCTTATCTCTCCCCAGACATCCATGACGGTGCATGAGTTCGAAAGCAAATACAGTGACCTGCAGCTGGAGAGGGACGGTTTGCTATCCAGGCTTAAACTGCTGGAGCAGGACAAGACCCGTTACCAGCGCCTGGAAGAGGAGCTCAACCGCATCAAGCTCACACTAGAGACTGAGCTCCGCAATAAACAGAGGCTGCAGGATGAGAAGGATTCCATCTACAAGGAGTTCACCTACATGAAGAGCCAGTATGAGGTGAAAGACGGCAAGATTAGGCAGTGTGAATCAGACAGAGACAAGGCAGAGCGGGAGAGGCTCTCCCTGAAGAGTGAGGTCGATAGGCTCATGAGAGAGCTAAAGAGTGTAGAGGAGAGGTACAAGAACCGTCTGTTGATCTCTGAAAAGGAGGCATCAGACCTGGCTCACAGGAGAGACGCCCTTGAGAGAGAGATAGAGAGGCTGCGGCAGAAACCCTGCTCACTGAACAGGTACACCCAGACAGATGAAAAGGTCCCAACAATCGATCCATCCAAGTTGGTATTTGACGGGGTGCGCCGTAAAGTCACAGCCCACCAGCTTTGCGACTGTGGCATAATCAGTAAGGCCACTCTTGACCAGCTCCTGAAGGGAAAAAAGACGGTGGATGAGGTAGCTGCAGACATCCAGCTCAGTCTAAAGGGCACCGGAGTCATTGCTGGCATGATGACGTGTGGTCAAGGTAAAATGCCATTCACTGAAGCCAAACACAAGAAGCTCCTGAGCCCAGAGAGCGCCCTCATGCTCCTGGAAGCTCAGGCAGCAACAGGCTACATAATTGACCCGGCATATAACGAGAGGATGCCTGTGGATACTGCCTGCTCAAGAGGGATAGTAGACACAGAGGACAGAGACACCTTGGCCACAGCTGAAGCAGCTAGCACAGGCTTCCGTGATCCATTCACTGGCAAAGTGCTATCTGTGGGTCAGGCTTGCAAACAGGGCCGCATTGACAAAGACACAGCCATCCGCTTGCTCCAGGCTCAGGAGTCTGCTGGAGGCATACTGGACCCAGTTCTGAGTGTGTTCCTTCCAAAAGATCTGGCATTGGACCGCAATCTGATTGATGAGGACCTCTACAGGGCTTTGAACAAAAAACCCACCTGCTACCTAGATCCAGCCACAGGAGAGAAGACAAGCTATAATGACCTTAGGAAGAAGTGTACCGTAGAACCAGTAGCTGGCTTGCTTCTGCTCCGTGCTCGAGAAGAGCCCATTAAAGACATCAAAGTGAAGGGCATACGTGGTGAAGTGTCCATCACAGACCTTATCAACTCTGAACTGCTGGATGAAACTGATCTGCAGAAGTACAAGGACGGCACGCTGACCAGCAGAGAAATTCAAGACAAGCTGAAGTCCTATCTCTATGGCAGCACTTGCATCGCAGGGGTCTATGAGGAGGCTTCTGACCGAATACTGCCTTTCTACAAGGCAATGAAGGAAGGGCTGCTCATGAGAGGAACCACCCTGGAGCTTCTTGAGGCGCAAGCTTCCTCGGGATTCATTGTTGATCCAGTCAACAATATCTTCTTGACAGTTGAAGAGGCCACAAAGAGAGGCCTGGTAGGAAAAGAGTTTAAGGCCAAGCTGTTGTCTGCAGAGAAGGCAGTAACTGGATACACTGACCCAGCCACCGGAAACACAATCTCCCTCTTCCAGGCTATTGAGAAAGATCTTATTGAGAAAGGTCATGGAATCCGTCTTCTTGAGGCCCAGATTGCCAGTGGTGGGATTATTGACCCCAAAGAGAGCCACCGTATTGATGTTGATGTAGCCTATAGAAAGGGATATTTTGGTAAAGAGATGAATGAGATCCTAACTTATGAGGGAGATGACACAAAAGGATTCTTTGACCCTAATACTAAGGAGAACCTGACGTATCTACAGCTGAAGGACAGGTGCATCAAAGATCGCAAAACAGGCCTCATCCTCCTGCCACTCAGAGACAAGACGAAGCCTGTGAAGTCAGAGGAGAGCCGTACCAATGTCCTTCGCAAGAGGCGGGTCGTGATCGTTGACCCAGACACTGGGAAGGAGATGTCAGTGAGGGAAGCTTACCACCGGGAGCTCATCGATTACGACACTTTCCTGGAACTGTCTGAGCAGGAGTGCGAGTGGGAGGAAATAACTATCACGGGGTCTGATGGCTCCGCTCGTTTGGTGATAGTGGACAGGAAAACAGGAACCCAGTATGACATCAAGGACTGCCTGGAGCGTGGCATCATTGACCAGAGCTCTTTGGATCAGTATCGTGCCGGAAAGCTGTCTTTGACCCATTTTGCTGACCAAATTGCCGAAAGAACCAGCAGCACTGAGTTGACCATTGCAGCCAGCAGTGTCGATGACATGGTCACCTGCAGCAGCCCCACCCAGCTCGCACCATCCTCTCCCACGGTCCGTAAACGCTTCAGCAGTATTTCTATCACCGTTTCGCCCCCTGACATGTTTGACGACCACAGCCCTGTGGGGGCAATCTTCGACACAGAGACCTTGGAGAAAATAACTATTCCTGAAGCTCTACGAAGAGGCATAGTTGACACCCTTACTGCACAGAGGCTACTGGAGGCCCAAGCATGCACAGGCGGTATCATCAACCCTGCCACTGGTGAGCGACTGTCGCTGCAGGATGCTGTCCATCAGTCCATCATTGATGACAGCATGGCCTCTAAGCTGAAAGCTGCCCAGAAAGCCTTTGTTGGTTTTGAGGATGTGAAGACCAAACGGAGGATGTCTGCAGCAGAGGCGGTGAAGGAGGCATGGTTGCCTTATGAAGCTGGCAATAGATTTTTGGAGTTTCAGTACCTGACGGGAGGCCTGGTGGAACCTGGCAGTGGGCGTCGCATCACCATCGAAGAGGCGATCCGCAGAGGCTGGCTAGATGGCCAGGCGGCCCAGAAGCTTCAGGACACGCGGAACCACCAGAAGTATCTAACCTGTCCCAAGACAAAACTAAGGATCTCCTACAAGGAAGCCATGGACGGCTGCATGGTGGAGGAAAGCAATGGTATGAAGATGCTGCAGGCCTCCTCAATCTCCTCCAAGGGAATCAGCAGCCCTTACAATGTCTCTAACCCAGGATCTCGCTCTGGGTCCAGGACCGGCTCCCTCGCCGGCTCAAGGAGTGGATCTCGCAGAGGCAGTGTTGATTACTCCTCTAACTACACCTACAGCTACACTTCCAGCACTGCTACCTATAGCTCCAGCTCTCAGTCTTAAAACAAAACATAGAAAAATAATGAAACAAGACAAGTTATCACCAGCAGTTCCTATGCAGTTTGCTTTTCTAATTTGTTTTCTTTTTTTTTCCGTGCTACCTTTGAGATTTTGGGAAGTTTGTTTGAGATCTGAATCTAATTTTAAAATCATTTACATATACACAAGTAATACACAAGTGTTTGGATTGTTTGCAGTTTCTGGTGAGTTGGTGCTTGAATATTAATACATTTAATGCCGAGTTTAATTAATGCTCTTGTGCTAATGCGTAAATGTTGAATGAATATATTAGTCATAGTTATTTCAATATAAGGCTTTTGTAGATTTTAACAACTATGCTTGTTGAGCACAGTTTTACCATGCAGATTTATTATTTTTTGTAGTAGTTTTTTGCAGCCTGACTTGTGGATGTTTTCTTTAATTTTTTGCAAAAAAAAAATAAAAATATATATATATATATAAAAGATTGTTGGTCGTAGAAAATGCTTTTGGTTTGAATTGAAATACTGACTTGACAAAGTAATGATTAACATGAAATATTCCCTCCAGTACGATGTTATTCTCAAGTGATTGCAAATAAAGTTGTCATAACAATCTCGATTCCCTCATTCATTCATTCATTCATTCATTCATTCATTCATTCATTCATTCATTCATTTACTAGCTGGGTGTCTGTATTGTGCCTTTAACCCTGAAACTGAATGAGCAGAGGCTTTGGTATATTTACCTACAGATGGCGCTAATGCTTAAACATGCCTCTCTATCCTGCTACCCTCAACAGCACATTCTACATTTTAGAAAATACATTTGTAAACTTTGGTTATAATAATAAATCATATATTACTACATTTGAGAACAAACATCCAGGGATGGAAATATAATAGTTTTGAGCTACTTTACATGAGTATTTTCATTTTGTGATACTTTACATTTCCACTATTCCACAGTATTTTGGGCAAAATGTACTTGTTACTCTACTGTATTCACTGGATGTCCCTCTCATTTCTAACATAAAAGTGGATGAATTGTTGGATCTCTGTGGAGAGGTGGGAAAAACATTGAATATATATTTGATAGTATGCATAGAGTACATGTAAATTGTTTTGAAGGTGCACTTTGCAGTTTTGAGGAAGAAAAATTAACCAGACGAGAGAGAGATCTTCACTGACAAACTTTTATGTAGTTTTGTTAATTTTCATGACAGAATAAACAAACTGACCTTACAGGCCTCTTTAAAAATTCATCCATAGTTTGGTAAATAAGCATGTCCACATTCTTCCTTATAGCTCTACATACAAATTATTATAATACAACACGTGGAAATGAATGACCCAACAATAAGTGATTACTCTCAAGCAAGTTTCTCTTGTGGCTTAAAGATAATTTGAGCAGTGGAGATGGGAGGTTTTAGCACAGACAGACATGTCATTTCTTATGATAATGAATATGTACATCTGAACGTAAAAGGCAATTATCTATGAAGACATTATTCTTGGTTAACAGAGTAAACTCAGCTCTACTGTTGCCAATTGGCTTAACACCAGACTCTGAATATACACCCAATATAGAAGCCAAAGTATTTCATTTCTAAATTAATTTATCAGCAATTGGACACAAAAACACAGATACAGATAATTGTAAAGATGCTGATCATGGCAATAATAATCAGCCAGGCCGATAACTATGGCTATGTACGATACCACAAATATAGTGAAACAATCTTAAATAGGCTATTTATAGAGAATTTTAAACATTAAAACCTTCAAATAGGGGACATTTAAACCCTTTGAGAGGAATTTGTTATTTTTGAGCGACAAGTGTTACATACAAAACCTACATAAAAGTCTTAAAACATATCTGACAACCATTTGAACTGTTAAAAAATCAGAAATTGGTGAACATTATTAGGTTTATTTAGAAGTTTCAGATTCACTACAGTTGTTTAGCAGACCTCAGAGGTTTGTTGTTGCTGTCTTTCTGCGTCAATCTCTCCTTTTTTTGAGTTTTATAATACATTGCACCATTACATTTATTTATGCTATTCGTTATTTTGTTATAATTATGAAAAATAAAATTATACCATGAAGTACTGGAGCCTTTATGGTGAAACGTTTTTCTGCCTAAACAAACTGAATAAACAAGTGGAGCTTAAAGGACAACACAATTTAATTCTGTTGTTTTACTTTGTTTATATGTGGCGGACCCTGCCACCTTTTTGTAGCTTCAAATTGTGTTCAGTGGACCTTACTTCCCTCTGAGAACAGTTTGTTTATTCAGGTTTGGAAATAAATAAATATATGTAAATATATCTAGGTCTGTATTATGATCTCAATAGTTTAAATACTAAAATTCTGGGTTTGAATCTCTTCTTTCAAACTACTTAGTGGCCCTTTAAAAGTCAAAACATACAGCCTGTGCAGAAAAACCTCACATAATTTGGTCTGCGCGCCCTTTTTTTCCCTTCGCCTGTCGTATCAACTTGCGGAATCAGACTTTGACGAGACTCTTATGCTGTTTGCACAAAAAGCGGATTGTATTCCTGCAAACTTTTTCATTGTCTTAAGATGTGTAGAGGTTTTTTGGGGGGGTTGGCTGGGGGGTGAGGCTGGCTGGAGGAAGTCTCCGTCTGCGTGTGAGGCGTGCGGGTGAGAACAAACGGAGCGAGGAGCGGAGGGAGGGAGGGAGGGAGGAAGCCGCGGAGAAGGGGGAGGGAACAAGGGGAGACAGGCAGCCCTAGCGGCGCAGTGGGAGGACTATCCCATGCCAGGACTTGTGGCGGCTGCAGCGGCAGGCTGGACGGGAGGAAGTGCGCTGTGGAGCGGCAGCAGCAGCAGCAGCAGCAGCAGCAGCAGGTCTGGATCCGAGCGCAGGCTTCTTCCGATTTTATATCACCGACAGACATCCACAGATAAGGGAGCCGAGGACAGACGGCACCGGGTCCAAGCTGGGACATTTAAAAACAACAACAAAAAAAAAGAAAGAAAAAGTGAGCTCGGCTGCAGATTCCAGCAGGAGAGAGAGAGAGAGAGAGAGAGAGAGAGAGAGAGAGAGAGAGAGAGAGAGAGAGAGAGAGAGCAATGAGCCTCCCAGCCTGCATGCAGCCTGTGTGACGGGCTGACGGATCTCAGATCAGGACTTTAAAACAACCACTCTTCCTCTTTCAGCAGCTCTGACTGACAAAGAGAGACAGAAGGGGAGCAGACAGACCCACAGAGACAGAGAGAGGAAGCAGAGCTCTCAGTTTTGAAAAAGGTAAGTCTGAACTTTTTCAATCACAAGCAAAGGGAGGGTTTTTTTTTTGTTTTTTTTTTGCTTTTTTTTTCCAGGCTGGTCAGTGCTTTAAAGAAAAGGAATGGGGATTAGAGGTCCACACACTCACAGGGAGCTTTTCCTCGTCTCTTTAGCCTCTTTGCTCAGTCACATCTCATTGAGTTTGCTCATTTATTCAATGAGCAAAAACAGGCCACTGCTCTCTTTATTTACTTTGGCTCTGTGTCCTGTGTGTGCATATCTGTGTGTGTGTGTGTGTGTGTGTTTGCCCTCCAGCTCTACCCAGCAGCCACTCTGGAGACAGAGAAGGGACTCATTCAAACTTTTTTTTTTTCAACAGTATTTATTTACTGCCCACCCTCGACTTGAGCTCCCCCAAAAGCTCGACTTGACCTTCTTTGAGTTTTAGATGTCCCCCCCCCCTCAACGAATTGTGTTCTGCAGCAGCTATAATTTGGGGGTTCCTGTGCTGTCGGGTGCACTGGAGACCCCTTTTTTGTATATAATGTGAAACATATGGGGCCATTCTTGAGGAAGACTTCTCTGTGGAGCTTGAGAAACCAGTCTTTTTTACCCGTACTTTGTCGAACTGTTCAGACTCTGTCTCTGTCGGCGGAGGAACGATGGAGACAATCGGAAGAGGAGAGTTCTTTTTTTCCCTTCTGCGCTACAGCTGCTGCGTGGTATTTGTGGCCTCAGGGGCTGAGTTTCTCAGGCAGCCATTGTTGATGACATGTACGAGCGTCCTGACATCACAGCAGCTTCTCTTCTTCTTCCTCGTCTTCTTCTTCTTCTTCTTCTCCTCCCGAGTCTTATCAGTCCCTCCCTTCCCCTTTGCTTGGAAATCAGACACACACCTGCATTTACACCCGCCCGCGCACCTTCCTTTTTGCAAAGCAACATAAACCGTGCAGGTTGTTCCGAACAGTTTGCAGCCTAAACTCTTTCAAGATTAGCTTTAATTACAGCCCCCGGGAGAGGCAGGAGAAACATTTTTTTTTTTGAACTGGCAATTACTGCTTTTGTTGGCGGTTCTATTTTGAGGTCAGAGTTGCATGAACAATATCTGGGCCCTCAAAGTGTCAGTTTTTCTCTTCTTCCCTTGCTGATAACAGCCGGCAATTACAAAAGGGTGGCCTGGAGGAGGCGGCTGATGAACGGGTGATCCTGATAGTGTGGTTTGGACAGGTGGGTTGGCAGAGGGCTGGGCTTGTGTACAGTAAGCAGAACACTGTGATCTAACCCCCGGGAGGGAACAGCATGGGACCGAGCGCCGGGGCATTTCACTTTGTCACGGCGGTGCCACGGCCACTTGGCTGACATGTGCAAGCCATTAAACAAGAAAGAGAGAGAGGGAGACGGAGACCTGGAGAAAGGAAGGAGAACGAAAGCAATAAAAGGGGTTTCGGGGGGGAGAATGTCAAAAAAAAAAAGGGAGAGATGGAGGGAATGAGAGAGTGAGAGTGGGAACGTAATCCATTTTGGAACGCATTCCACTATGACCTTGGGATAGAGAACGGTAATTAGGGAGTACTTTTTAGGAGCCCTATGGGCGCACAGATCTGCTCCGAGGCCAGGGCTGTCATTTTTTTTTTCTTTACGAAATATCCCATAAAGACGTGGGACAAATACACGTTAGGCTTCCAGAGTTGCTAAATAAACTTCGCTCGAAATACGCAGCTCCCCACCGCCCGTGGCTTCGTTTTGCCCAATAGTTCTCATAGTTTTGTTTATTTCGGTGTCTTTTTCCCGGCGGCGAAAGGGTGTCGAAGCCACGGCGTAAACATATAGAGCCCCTGACAGGAACGGGCCAGAACAAACTGTGGCCTTGTCCCTCCTCTGGGCCCTTCAGCCAGCCCGTTATGTCACTGTGGACATGTTATCCCCGCAGTATGAGGCACGCGCTCGTGCCAAGTATGAACACAGGGCGGTTTGGAAGCAGTGAAGCTGATGGTATCAGAGTTATTAGGTGGGCTATTAGATGTGAACGCTAAATACCGACTGAGGGCTACAGCCAGAGGGCGAGGGGGAAACAAAATTCTGTTCTGGTTGACCACTCCTGTCATCTGATGGAGCTGTAAACAGGCATGAATAGTTCTTTTCATGAGCTGGGCAAACAAAGAAATAAAGCTAATGGGAGAAACTGTCGCTAAGTTTAGTGAAAATGTGAAAAGTGAACAGTAAAAAACAGTCCAGCGGGTCCTCCCCCCCACCCCCTTCCTCCCCACACGGGCAGCCAGACTTCCTGAAGCATTTATGGCACTTTAGGTGTTACTCAGGTTTGCAGACAAACAGCTCAGGAGATCATTAATCTGTCCAGTGTCTCCCGGGGAGAGAGAGAAAGAGACGGCGGTGTAATGTATGTGTAGCTGCTGTTTTTCCCCCCCATAGGTGCAGAACAGAGCCAGTTCCTACACGCTGGGCTGGACAAGCTTTATCGCCCCACTTCGAGCTCCAAACCGGAGCCGAAGCAGCACCTCTGCAGTCTTCATATCAGAGCATCCATTTTTTCCTTCTCCTTTCAGACACGTTGTTTCAGTTTTAATGGACCTAGAATGATATTTATGCTGTCACAAAATGGAGGCTGTTGCCACAACACGTCGATCGTGAAGTCAGACGCCGGAGCCAACAGAAGCAATTCAGTTTGATTTGGGAGCGTGATGATGAGGGGAGGGGGGGAGGGACGCCCTGATTGCTTTCATATGTGTGCGGACATAATGGTTGTGGACATTTCAGTTCAACTGATTTGCAAACTCTTCGCCTCTCTTACTGATTTGCAACCCCATTCATTTACATATGGATTAATCAATGACTTGGATTAGACTAAAGTTAGGTGGTTGCAGCTTCAATAAGGATTTTTTGGGGGGGTGGGGGACTTCTGGTGCTTTGATGGTAACTTTAGGTGACTGTTTAAAGGGCCACCGTTCTGACTTCTTCTGGGAGATTCTGACTTGAAAGGTGTTATTTGAGCGCTGATCCTTTGGGATGGCAGCCGACCCATCCTACATCCCAAAGGGTCTATTTTTGTTGAGTTGGTAATAGCACCTTTTAAAACCTGAATTCTGAGCTTTAAGTCAAAATTCCGCAAAAAAAGACAGTGGCCCTTATCCTCTATCCGTATTTTAAAGCTGCCTTGGTCTAAACATTGAATACGTACAAAAGACTTGATGCATTAACTGATAATAGAATTCAAAGTTGCAATTGCAAAGTTGATTAAAGCTCAGTTTCTTTCTTTCCACAGCACTCGTACCTCCACCTGATCACCGGTGCTGTCTTTTTAAACTCCACGTGGTATTTGCTCTTCCACTAGCTCGTACAAAAATGTAAAAGCGGTCTGCAGAGATGATGGCCGCTCTGCAGTTGCTGCTGGAAACTACAGCCAGGGAGTCTGCAGACGTGTAGCAACCAGCTTAATCACACACAAACACATTTTCGCGTAAATGGATTTTGGTCGCCGTGGCTCAACCCACCCGGCTCGATTCAGGCATACGATTTGCGACAAGACAAGCATGCAGCGTGTTTTTTGCCACAGTGGACTCAAAAATGAAAACAGCTGTAAGGTCACTGTTCATATGATTAGGCCCTGATTTTTTTAACCCTTCAGGGCCGGATGAACTTGCGGTGGCTCTGAGACGGTTTATGTCCGTGGACGTGATGCCTGATCTTCACTTGCTCGTACAAAATGGAAGATTCCATACGGTGCGGTCCAGGTGAAGGGTGTGGCTCCAGAAATAGAAACAGGCTTCCTCCTAGCACTTTGATATGCCTTCCCACTCACATCTCTTTTTCTTTTTTTTTTTTTTTTTAACTCGTGAACGTAATGTTTAATCATTCACAGCGTTGTTCTGGATAGCTGAATGAAAGGCATCTGGAGCCGGTCCCAAGTGATGGTCATGCATGTGTGAACGTGGCTGACAGCACCCACGCAGCCCTAGTCAAGCTCTTACCTGCAGGGGCTGGAGCTGAGGGGAGCCAGACACACCCTAATCCCCCAACATCCTGACCTTAGCAAACCTGTCGCAGCTTGCCTGCGGCAGACCTGGCAACCCGTTTTCTCCATTCGCTCCTCGGCTTTCCCCGCTCGCTCTACCAGCCCTTGCTCTCACAGTGCCATGGGTGGGCTCGGGATTTGAGTTCCTTGGCACTGCTTATTCTGCCTTTGTGAGCTAATGCTGCGCCTCAAACCAGGAACAAAAGCAGTCAGTGCAAATTAAAGACCAATTATCTTTAGTGCGTGCTGGGGCAAGTCGCTCATGTTCGCCCGAATGATGAGTGGGAGAAGCGAGTTGTAGGGAAAAGGATGTCGGGGGCTGCAGTGTTGTGCATGAATGATTCATGTGACATTAATAAGCATCAAGTTGATGCTCAGGAGGATTTGGATTTATGGATGGGATTTATTTTCTAATGTGATAGATTAGCTACTTGTGCATCTGTATTGGTTTTATTTGAATTGGCTGAAACATTAACATCTCTTTGTTTAGTTACCTTAAAATTAGTTATTTAATCAGTTATCTGATCATTTCACTTTTTAGCAATTATGCTTATTTGCTATATTACTGAGAATTGGATGAGAATATCATATCATTGTCATGTTTGTTTGTTAAATATTAAGCCAGGGCCAACAGCTGGTTAGCCTAGCTTAGCATATCGATTGGAAATTGAGAAAGAGGCAACCTGGATCTGTCCAAAGGTTACTGGACACATTGTGTGTTAATGAGCACTAATTTAACATGAAATGTTTGACGTGTTAAGTCATAACACGTCAAACATTTCATGTTAAATTAGTGCTTTAGCTATGCTTGTTGGAAGATTTTGGTACCATTGGTCGGAGCAAGGCTAGCTGTTTCCCCATCTTTATGGGAAGCTATGCTAAAGGCTAGTGGCAGTAATGTTAGCTTGATTCAGAAGCATTATAATTTATTTTATGATGTGATATATTAACTAAATTAGTTATTTAATCGGTTATTGAGTTGTTCGGCTTTTTGATAAATATGCTTATTTGCATTCTTACTGAGAGTTAGATTACAAAATGACATCACTGTCATGTCTGTTCCTTAAATATATTTGTTTATTGAATATGATGCTAATGCCAGCTGCTGGTTATCTTAGCTTAGCTTAGTTTAGACTGGAAGCAGCAGGAAACAGCTAGCTTGGCTTTAGTTCACAAAATTAGCCTGCCAGTGTGACAGTATGTAAAAAAAAAAAGAAAAGTTTACTGTGACTGACTAATGAAGATGATGCCCATTACTGGCTCTAAGTGTGTTGTTGTTTTTACACTTTGGTTTCCACTACAGTCAGTAATAGATTATTTGCAATGGTATGACTTATGTTCAATAGAAACAGAGAGGTTTTTTGGTTAGGCTATAATTTCACAAAACATCCTGTCCCAAGAGACTTGAAACTTGTGTAACTACAATACACTTGAAATACGTATTGATTAACACTAATGTGTGAGAATTCAATACTGTAGATAAAGAAGTATATCTCCACAGTAGCTTTAGCTTGATTTTTACTGCACAGAAGAGAGCGGTACCAATTATTTTTACCCAACTCGTGGCAAGAAAATGAATGCTTTTCACAAAAATGTCAAACTTTTTAAAGAATCCCTTTAAAGCAGATCTTGATTCTCATTAGCATCAAATTAATAAAGGCACATGTTTTCACACTCCTGGGTCAGATGGAGGTTAAGTGTTGGTTAGATACCCTTCCAATCTCCCATCATCGCAGTACTTTGACACTTCCAAAACACTACTAAGCCTTCTTCCCATGCCCCTGCCCTGGAGATACACAGAGTCTAAGTACTGGCCGACCTGTTCATTAATTTCCCATTAGTCAACAGTTTTTCTCCCAGAGTCTCAGGGGAAATAGACTAACCCCACCATTAGTTTCAACAATCGTGGAGGACCTCCTGCCCCTGCTCCCACCACCTCCACCAACACACACGCACACACACAAAACAGCCCTGTTTCCCCGAGTGATGACCTCTTCATACACATGGCCTCTTTCATTCCGCTCTGAGGGTTGGTTTAAGCTGTGACTACACTGTCTCTGGTTTATGGCTCCCTCTCTGCTGCTCCCCCCCCCCCCCCCCTTCAAAGTTTTGGGCTCTAGCCTGCGGTCATTGCAAATTGATGGACACATTCTTGTCTATGGATCGTTTTAATCACAACAAACAATTGGAGTCATTCAAGAAGGATGATGTTATCTCTGGCTGCTGTAGGAATGTGTTTCTGTTTCTGATTGTGTGCTTGTGTTTGTGTGGAATCTGAATCATTTATCAACAACAATGACGATACAAATTAGTTGCTTTGTTGTTGTTTTTTCCGGCCTTTGACGTACTGCTAATTCCAAAAAAAATCTGATTTTAAAGGGACAGAAGTAGAGCTGAAACAGTAAGTCGATTCATTAATTAGCTGACAGACAGATATTGAAATTGCAGCTAGTTTGATAACTGATTGTTGAGGGATTATCCAGTTGAAAACATTTGCTGCTTCTTGCCTCACAAATATGAGAATTGCTTCTTTTTTCATGTTTTATGTCATTGTAAACTGAATATCTTTATGTTTTGGAATGTTGTTGAGACAATAATAGCAATCTGAAAACAAGACTTAGGGCTCTGAAACATGGCTTTTTTGTCACATGCCACCAGCTTTTATAAAGATGGAGACAAAGAAAAGAGAAAAACTAGAAAATTGAGTCATGTAAGCAAAAAACTAAAAGACCTAATGAAATTACAAATGACAACAGCTGTCTGACAGGTCAAAATTAAATACCAGTAATTTAAAAAGATATTTAGATATCCACATTCTATCAGGGAGGGTTTGATTCTTTCTTAATTCAAAGAAGTACCTTATTTCCTTCAGCTGGTATCGACGAAGGAAGCTTAATCCAATTTACCCAATTAACCTTTGAATTTATATAGATTAACTGAAAAACTTCAAACCCTCGTCAATATTGTTCTGTGCATAAAAGTCATCAAAAACCATACAAACACAAAATATGTCATAGAAGACAGCCCGAGATGATGACTTTAAATAGCTTGTTTTGTCTCATCAACAATCACAACCTGTAAAATATTAACGTGAAAACAAACAAAGGAAAGAACAATTAAAATCTAGAAACGGCTTCTTGTTCCAAAATGACTAGTTGTCAGTTGACTTATTGATCAGTCGAGTAAAGAGTGTCAGCACTTTGTCAACAGGGTGCCGCTCTCTCGCACAGAGCATACAGAGATGGCTAGATAAGAGCGTTGAGGGATGTGTCTGTGGATGTGGTGGTGTGAGACAGGCTCTCTCCAGACCACCGCTGCAGGAAGCGCATGGCCATGAGGTCACAGGGACACGCCAACACTCAGGGATTTACAGCAACTGGTTTCAACCGGAGTTCTTTGAAAGTTTTCTTTGTCTTTGTCATTGTTGCTCCGACTGACTGACTTACTGACTGACTGACGGACTGGCTAGATTGCTGGTGCCCAATCTTTTGATACCACGGCACTGTGTCTCTTTTTGCAGCAATCATCTCTCACATGCTCACAAGCCCTTTGATATAGTGTTTCTTTTCAGCCGGTACAGTATGTCTGACGCACACTGTTGACCGTTTCTGAGCAAACAAGACACCCTCTGTCATGCAATCTGGAACTGAGGTCATTCTCTAAAGATATCTGCGGGAAACTTGGACACAATGACTAAAGCTGAGGACTTTGACCGTCAAATATTGACTCGAGCAAAGTCACCTGCTTAAAGCGGGAATGATGCGAGGGAACTGAAGCCCACGTGCGTTTCTCTGTTTTGTCACCTCTCACAGGAAGCCACGAGATTCAAGATGGAGGAGGGTTACGAGCTCGACCTGACGTACATCACAGAGCGTATCATCGCTGTGTCCTTCCCCCGGGGCTGCTCGGAGGAGATCTACTCTCACAACCTGAAGGACGTCACGCGAATGCTCAAGTCCAAGCATGCGGATAATTACCTGGTCAGTGCTCGCCTGTGTGCCGCTCGCTGTCTCACCTCGAAGTCAGAGTGTCAGAGTGCAAACAGTATTGATGTCAGGGCTGCTGAGCTGTCATGGGATATTGACATGAGCGTATTGATCTCGAGGCACAGTTCTTCTTTTACCCAAAGCTCGTTCAAGAAGCAGAATGCAGTAATCGTAGAAACGACATTATTAGTCATGGGCTTTGTTCTCTTTAGATCATCAACCTGTCAGAAAGAAGACACGATCTCTCTAAAATGAACCCCAAGGTAAGTCCGGAAAACTTTGATCAGCTGTGTCTAAACATTGATTGATGATTCATACGCAGATGTTTACAGTGAGTTCTGCGATTTCAGACCCTGGATACAGGCTGGCCGGACATGCACGCTCCGCCTTTGGATAAGATCTGCACCATCTGTAAGGCCATGGAGAGCTGGCTCAATGCAGACCCTCTTCATGTGGCTGTTATACACTGCAGGGTGAGCATCTACCACTTGTGCTGCTGCAGCTGATTTCAGTTTAACTTTAATAATGTACCCTTTATTGTTAAACTCCTGCAAACGTATTCTTGATTGCACAATAATAATGACACCATCATTGTTTTGGTTTGGTTCCCCATAAACCTTGCTTGCACAATGTCATTTTCTTTGCCAATGGGCGTGAAATCTCAAAAAATGAAAGCTGACTATCACTGTATCTATCTGCTTTCACGTCTTCATTACAGACAAAATTAATAGAAAGGAAAGGCAAAGAATGACAGTGTTGATGTTATGTCACAGATGTCTTTGTATGTCCTGAAGTTAGCATGCTAATCAGCAAGCTTTGGCCTGTCCTGTCTTGAAATACAGCTTTGTAACCTCAAATGGTGACAGCCTGATGGTATGGTTATGCCCAATCTCGCTGCATTTTCGCTGTACGTCTCTCCTGAACCCACCCTGTTTTGTCATCCGTGTCAGAGCTGCTGTAAATCGCCTCTGTACTGTATTCCCTGTTGTCAAACTGACCTCCATGGATCTACCAATGAGGCTGTGTTTGGTCCAGTTTGGGCCATGTTCACCGGCAGGCTGCTAAGACCAGTTTCTGTTGCTTGGCTCCATTCTGGTGCCTATTCCGCCACCCCCTGCATCCACCCAACCCCCCATCCCTCATCACGAAAACCTTCATCCAGGTCATCCAAGCGGATTACACACCATCACTATCCAGTGGCTCCGAACTCTCAGTCTGAGCAGTCATTTAGCGAAGGTGTCCACTAGTCGCACGGCTAATGGAGCTTTCTAGCTACACCTACACTTGGCCAAAGTTAGCAGATACATCGGAGAGACGATGCCACCTATTGGCTTGTAGTGTGATTTCAACAAGTATTTCTCTAAATATTAATGAGCAGCAATGCAAGTGAAAAAACATCTTACGGTATTTTTTTATTTTAACACCTGACTTTAATTTGCTGTGACCAAATAACCCACCAGCTGTCATCATATGTCCTGGTCAGTCTCAATGATGCACGCAAATATGTGACACCCCCATTTTCCAAATTAGTCATGCCCACTTCGAAGCAGTGTGGAGAGCACAGAATAAAAACAGTAAACACAAATGTGTCGTGAAAAAAACCCAAGGCTGTTCTAATTACGGCAGAAAAAAAGTGTGTTTATGTAGGATCCCATCACTCATAGTTAGAAGATGACTTAGAAAACAGGTATGTTGGGTGTTTAAAATGGACCAAAACCACAAGTGCTGCATGTGTAGTGACTCATCTCCTGTCCTCTCATGGTTCTTCAGGGTGGAAAGGGTCGCATCGGAGTCGTCATTTCATCCTTTGTGCATTTCACCGACGTGTCAGCCAGGTAACCACCGCAATGTGTCACATTTTCATCTCACGTTACTTTAAATGTTCCTGTTTGCCCTGAATTTGTCAGGATTGATCATAACATGAGGACGCCCAGCCTCTGTTAGCGGAAATCAAAAACAACCCACAACAGTTGATGGAGACCGCAAGCAATGTCATTACCTTTTTAATTGAGGGTCAAGGTGATTCAGATTCAGTGAGTCAAAGAAAAGTCACCGCTTTCAGATCTGAAAGCAAAAGCCACACAACTTAAGCCATGAATCACCCCGTATTGAGTTGCATGAATCAACTTGGAAACATGCAAGTTACTGTAACCGCTCCTGGCTACAGTGTCAAGTTCACAAAATCCATTCATCGAGAAGAAAACCAAATTTTTTCGAACCATTGTTAACCATACAAACCCAGTAAGGCTGGTGCTTTACTGAGCCCTTAAGTTAAGAAACGGCGCAAACATTAGGGGAGAGGCGACCTGGTGTTATGCCACGAGGTAGATCCCTTTCTGTGGCCTTCGATCTGCGCTGCTTCCCTTTTTTAATGTTTGCATCCCGGTGAGGAAGACCGGGGTCGGTAAGGTGACTGTGAAAGACAAAAAAAGAGATAGAGGAAGAGATAGGAAAACAATGAGGCAGATTTACAATGGGATAGATTCAGGGGGCGGGGATGTGGAAGGGTTAGAGGGAGAGGTCCGACGAGAGAGAAACAGAGCTGTGGTGAAAAGGCTCCAGCGCCTGTTGGTTTTAGGTCTGTCTGAATAGCAGAGCTGTGCACACACTCTGGCCTCTCTCTGTCCTCCTCTCCCCCTCCCTGTTTACTTAAGGCTGCCATTCTCTTCCTCTCTGCTGGAATCCCCTGTCTCTCCGCTTACTTTCACTGTTGCCCATTATGCATGTCTGTGTGTGTGTGTGTGTGTGTGTGTGTGTGTGTGTGTTGTCCTAATTTAAGTTAGGGGGTTAACAGCATTCAATTATAGAGCAGCGGAGTGTAATCGCTCTCTGGAGTCATAATTGCCTAAAGTGTCTTAATGTGTCTCTCTGTCTCCCCTCAAAAGTGCTGATCAGGCGTTGGACCGCTTCGCCATGAGGAAATACTATGATGATAAGGTCTCAGCTCTGATGACACCTTCGCAGAAGCGGTAAGACCCAAAACTCAAGCACGCCCTGCCGTCTAGCAACACGCGCTCGTTCGGCTGGCGCACTGTTGACGACACGTTCGCGTCCCTGACCCACCTGATTCAATACGGATACTTTGTGATTCCCGGTGTTGTTTGTCAGTTTCTTTCCACTGAAAAGCCCGTCACTGTTGATCATTAGAATGAGAATGGGACCCCATGGTGACCTGGTGTAATCCTAACCCTGTTTGACTCACTCTGGTGGCTCTTGAGCTTTCTTGTCCCCGAGTTTATATGGGATCAACTTTAAGCAATGACAGCCTGGACGGATGAGCCCGTATCATTATGGCTCGGTTTGCTTTGAAATGTTTGGGTTTGTACAGTGAAGTTAAGGATAGCGCTTAAATTTGAATATACTCCTTGAAAAATGCTTGATTTTGACCATAGCTTGTGTTTCAAAAACATAATCAATCATGTGAACCAAAATCTTTTTTGATATTTTAAATGAAACAATCCCACCATTTTTGCCTCCTGCCATAGAAATTGGCGAGTATCAAAGATTCATGATCAAAACATACAATCGGTTTTTGTAAACAGCTGGTAATATAAAGTGATAATATACTTTGTCGTACCGATGGAGTGGGTGTAAAGGAAGTCTGTGAAAATTTGTTCTTTACGGTTGCAGTTATGGTAACAGTTTAGCTGTGGTGATAAAGGCTCCGGGAGTCTGGAATCTTTTGTTGTAGGTGTCTTGAAAGTGCTTGAAAATTGCCCAAACTTTACTCTTAAAAAGCTGTATGAACCCTGAGCTAGTGCGACTTTGATGCTTGAGTTTTGAAACCAGACCAATGTAATGCTTTTTGTGACAATTTACTTTTAAGATTATAAATGTGTTTTTTCTGCTAAACACACTCAACACCTCCCCAATTTTAACATAATCATATTATTATCTTATCTTATCCACTAGCTGAAAGTAAGATTAAACACTCTCATGTCATGAATATGAAGCTACAGCTACTTAGCTTAGCTTAGCTTAGCATGAAGACTGGAAAAAACAAGGAAACACTTAGCTAGACCAGCGCCTCTTAAGATCACTAATAAACATTATTTCTAGAGTCCTGAAGTGTCCTGATGTCTTTTCAAATTTGTGAGGTCAGTACCACCAGCAGCGAAACCTGGCACATAAACCTTTAGTTATCTTGTTATCTGTTATCAGCTAACTGTTTCCCTCTAATTACAGTCTTTGTGCTAAGCTAACTGGCTGCTGCCTTGCTGCAAATCCAATGTAATGTCATAAGAGCTGTCTGGACCTTAACTCTAAAGAGAAAAGGCTTATTCTCCAACATATTGAACTGTTGTAAAGTCTGGGAAATTAACCCTGGTGATGTCACAGTGATGTCACCAGTCAGTTTGGGCTTGAAAATTATTTCATTTTTTTGCATTCATACCAAGAGCTTCAGTTTGAAAGACGAGGACATTTGCCAGATAGGCAATCATTATGATGCATTATGGGAAGTGTAGGATCAAGTGTTTGCGGAGCTTGAACTTTACAAGGGGTTAAACACCTGTATATTTCAGACCTATGTTGCCTTGATGTTGATCAATCTTATTATATCACCTTCATCAATATAATTTAAAAGACTGTTTGAAAGTTTTTGTTTGTGGGAAAACTTCCAATAATCCTGCATATTATTTACGTCAGGTTTTGTGCTTTCACATCAGGTACGTTTGGATCCTCAACAGTCTCCTTAGTGGATCCATGAAGATCAACGCCTCACCACTGTTCCTACACTGCATCATCCTCCACGGGATACCAAACTTCGACGCCACCGGAGGTTAAGCTCATATTGTTTACCGCCAATACACAGCTGCAGCGCCTCATGAAACTCCAGTCACCGCTGCCATGACAGTATAAAGGAATCCAGACACAACCACATCAGAGCGTGCACAGTAAACAAGACGGAGACTTATCTGAGCTTTATATCTCACTCCTTCTCCAACACATATGCGTGCTCAGACAGATAGAGAGGCACTTACACAAACAGAACTGCAGAGGAGGACTTCTTTATTGGCTCCCAGTAAAGTCACGAGAATTCACACCCGCGTTTGCGTGCAAATTGCTGTTTTTGCTGATTTCCCTGAAACAACAGAGGTTTTCGTCACACTGTGGAGCTGCAAGCCCTTTCTCACAACAACAGCTTATCACACTTTGAGCGAAAACATTTTGGAGAAGCTACTCATGAGTAACTTACCGGCTGACAGGGCACTTCAGGTCATGTCAATACACTTAACTATTATTTATTCGAGAATTAATCTTTGTTTGTTTCTTTTCAGTGTGTCGCCCGTACATCAAAGTTTACCAGGGAATGCAAGCGGTGTATTCGTCGGGAATCTAGTAAGTCACTCACACACGTGGTTGAGTCATTTAACGTCATTGTTGACATTGTTCAACACGTCAAAGCAACTTTCTCTTTAACTTTATAGGCTGATTTTTATTTAACTTTGACTAAATTCTCTGTTTTCTAACTAGTTATTAACCTCTCACTTTTATACAGATGCTTTTACATAATCTCCATTAGCAAACACAACCACTAGGCCAGCAGATCCGCTATTTCTATATTTGTATTCTAACATTAGTCATATTACTGTTATTGATGTCACACACACAGAAATGGACACCTTCCCTCATCGCTATGCATCCTGCAAACAGCTCATGCATTTAAAAGTGAATTGAAATTGGCAACACAATGTGAATCAATCGACATTTGACATTAAGACGTCTCTGTATGGCAACTTAACTGTAGCCCTGTGTTAGCAGTGTAAGCACCAACTCTCCCACAGCGAGCCTTCCGAAATGCTAACTGCAGGGCTAGCTGAGCTGACTAGCAGTTAGCGGTCACTCTGGCGATGCATGCCCCTCTTTGTTTTGACTGTGAATTCAATGGGTGGTCAGTTCTCACATATTGCCCCTCTAATGTTTGTTGTTAATCTTATTCTATTTCTCCTAACTTCCTATTAATAGGCCAGTTTTAGTCCTGCCTTCCACTGTTAGTCTTGCCTTTTGTGTAGTTGTATTGATGTATCATTGCCTTTTATGCACCTTTTATTCCGTAACTCACACACGCCTACGTACAGGCAGATTTTCACCCATCTGCATTGACGGGAAAAAACAATTTTGGTCATCTCCTGTTGTTTTTAAAGGGGCTATATAAAAAATAAACCGACATGACTCAACTTTGTTTCAGTCACATCGGTCCAGGCCACAGAGATCGTGTATGTATCACCCTGGAGCCTGCCCAGCTCCTGAAAGGAGACATCATGGTAGGAAAAATCCAAAGACGCCTTTTTAGAGTTTCTGACGTCCATGTTGTTTGTACTGATCACAGAAGTTGTGTGTGTTCTTTTGTAGATTAAGTGCTATCACAAGAGCGACATAACTGCAGAGCGTGAGGTTATATTCCGGCTGCAGTTCCACACGGGAGCAGTGCAGGGCTACAACCTGATGTTTGAGAAAGAGGACATGGAGACTGCCAACAAAGGTAGACCTGAAAAAACAGGCCTCAACGTGCCGCTGTTAGTTTACAACAGCTCCTCTGCTCCGCGCAGCATCTGCAGGGCTCGGTCTGGACTCAATTTAGACTTGGCACTTTGAGACCGATAATCTTGTTTTCCCAAACATGTTACGTGTACTGCGAGAATCCTATTCGCAAGACAACACCAGTCATCTTTCCATGGGCCACACTCATGGCATTCCTGTGTGCTTACATTTCAGATCCCAGATTTGCAGATTACGGTAAAGTGGAGTTGGTGTTCTCCGAGGGGCCAGAGAGGATCCCAGGTAGATCCCCTAATCTTTTTTCTTTTTTTTTCTTTTTTTTTTCTTTCTCCAAAAGTTGCTAGAGGGAGCTGGAAAAGCAGAGACAGAGTTAGTTTCTCCATTTTTCCCTTCGTGCCGGGCCGGCCTGTGCTCTGTTCCTCCCCCTCTGCCCCCCAGTGAGGAGGGATGTGGAATGCTGCAGAGGGGAAATGTAGTGTGAAGTGTGTGCTGACAGAGACGTAAAGAAGCACAGCATGTGCTGACCCAGAGCCACACGGGAGTGTTATGTGGGTCTGGATGTGTGTGTGTGTGTGTGTGTGTGTGTGTGTGTGTGTGTGTGACCTACTGTGTGTTGTATGGAGACGCTTAAGTGTTTATCAAACACATTTTCTACGGCAAAGGTAAAATATCATGCCCAGGGTTTAGGGTACATACTGTCTTTCAGACATGCAAAAGGTTATATCAGTAGTTGTAGTTGTGAGTTCCATGTTCACAAAATTAAAAACCTGAATTAAATCAAAATAAAAAAAAGTTATAAAAACGTGCTACTGCTGATAATGATTTGCCAAGGGTTGGTCATTTTTGAAGGTATATTAATATAATAATATGAATTTTGTACACATCCTACAGTGTGCCTTGGATTTTGAGGATTTTGTGATTGAGGAAGACTGAGACCATACTGCGACCCATGCAATGAGCCATTCACAAGATTGGGACTTGATTTAACCTTGTTTTGACTATTTGTTATCAGTATTCCATTATATGCTTTTGAAGTAATGAAGGAAGGATCTCATTGAATATGCATAGCTACATCCAATAAGCAGTTAGGTTAGCTTTGGGAAAAACTGTAAAGAAAAAGTAAAAAAAAACACTGCCTCTAAAGATTACTTACTTACACATTTAATCTGTTTCATTTAAACCAACAAATTTTTATTTTTTGACCTGTTAACTGGATGGTTCCCCCCTGTCTCCAGTCTTTTAGCTAAGCTAAGCTAACTTGTGTGCTCTGTTGTTCTTGCTGTGTTGTGTTTTTGAGTGCTAAGAATTGTTTTTAATTATAAATATCTACAGGACTGAGTGAGATGAAGCCAACACTGTGATTCCACTGAAGGCTGATTATATCAATATTGTTTTGCTGAAACAAGAACACCTGGATACAGTATCTACAATAATGTTTTTTTTTTGCGGTCCAGGTGCAGACAGGTGGCAAAACGGGGCGGATGTTATTGTTGACTACAACACGGCAGATCCTCTAATCCGCTGGGACTCCTACCAGAACATCTGCGATGGTGAAGGTACTGATACTACGCTGCATTAGTCACTACATGACTCACAAGGCCTTGTCATAACAGTGCCAAGGCACTGCTTAATGAATCAGAGAGAAAAAATCAGCAGCTGTTTTAAGAATGGAACAAGTATTCATGTGGCGTTTTAGGCATTAAATGAAGTTTCTCACCTCTTAAAACACACACACACACACACAGACTCTCCTTTTCTCTTATTAACACAGTGTGACAGATCCTGCGCTCCATGTTGTTGAGGGACTGTGGTGTGATTACATTAACATGCACACACAGTCACCGCCAGTTCGGTTTGGGATTCAGTCGTTGCTAACAGGAGTTACTGCTCATGACTGGGACTTAAATCCTGGGCAGGCAGGCTGGCAGGCAGGCCAGCCCCCGTGGAAACAAGACTTGTATTATGGAAGTGGAAAAGGGAAATGAAAGCTAAGACGTATCTTTAGGTTGGTGCACGGTGATCTTGACAAACAGTGCTGTTTCTGTGTGAAGGACAGGGAGGAGAGCTGTTGTATGCGGGGAATGCTGGGTTCAGAGGAAGAGCAGTCGGTTCTCAAGAGATTTTCTATTTTGTTGTTTCATCAAATGAATAGGCACGCTTTAACCATCCCACACACACACACACACACACACACACACACACACACACACACACACACACACACACACACACACACACACACACACACACACACACACACACACACACACACACACACACACACACAGACTCACACTCAGAGCCACCATGTCGGGGCGTCCCGTCCTAGCTGTGGTTGTTGCTCTCCACTCAACCACAGAATTCACAACAACCTCCCAGAATAGGGCGACGTGGTGGTAGCATTAAAACACAGATCCACCCTTTCCCAGTATTCATTGAGTGTTTTTATAAGCGAAGTTCAGCTTGATGAAATTGAGCAGCCCTTTTTTATTTTCCTTTAAATTCCCCCACACACTCCATTATGGATTTTTTTACGCGCACTCCCGGGTATGCAATGAAAGAGCAAAGCGCTCAAACTTCAGAATCCATCAAAGCAAAGCAGAGACATAAACAAAGGGAGCAATTTTTCTTCTCTTGCCTTGATTGTGAAGCATTCATGTGGGATATTTACAGCCCTGTTTTCTCATGTAAACACTACATCTGAGAGGGAAGACTGGGAGCTCTGTTGGAATTCTACATCTACTTACCACCGGTCCCCCGGCAGGATCAGTTTGCCTTCCGGGAGGCTGTCTGTCAGGGGTCGGTCGGGTAGGAGGAAGTCGGAAAAAAAAAAAAAAACGTTTGCCACTGTCGTGCTAAGGCTGTGAAAAGAAAACATCATTTACTTCAATGGTTTTTTACTGAGAGTGTGTGTTTATCCCCACGTGTGAATTCAGAGTCGAAATTTTAAAGGTTGTTTTTCCAGAAAGGTTGTTTACTTAAGTTTATTGTCTGAGTAGGTTGTTGTCTTTGGGGAGTGTTAATTACTCTTCAGCTGTCAGTTTACCCCAAATTACAAAAACATATATATTACAGGCTACCAACTCTAGCAGTATATAGCCGTGCATGTAGTCAAAAGTTGCATTAAAACAAATTCAGCATCTCATTTCAGAAAATGTGTTCCTAATATGCTGGACAGTTTTAATAGTCTGCTATTTAAGTTTCAATGAAAATGGCTTTCACAGCCACAAACACCAAATACCTTAATTATTTTGTCTTGAAGAGTCAGTTAACCCAGTAATGGCTCATGTTCATATTTTCTAGGGTTGTCTGGGTTTAATGCCATAACACTCCTATGATTATTTGATTAGCCAGTCAAAAGTTCATAAGTCATAAGTTGTTAAATATGTAGAGGATGAATTTATTGCTCAAGTAAGTCATTTTTCAAGTAAAAAAAAATCAAACATTTGCTTGTTCCATCGCCTTAAATGTAAGAATTAGATGCTTTTCTTTGTTGTTCAGGACAGTAAATGAAGAGTCTTTGGGTTATGATGAGTAGTTTTCACTATTCATTTTTTTATTTTTTAGATTTTATCAACAGATTGATTAATTCTGAAAATAATAGCCAGATTAATTTGATATTGAAAGTAATTGTTAGTAACAGTTCCAATATATGAGCTTCACAGAATGAACATCTCTTTTAAAAGATACTCATTACTGTTAGCTTAGGATGCCATTACACAGAAAACCCTGAATGAGGAAGACTTGATTGCAATTGTCTAAAAAACAAACAATATGAAACATCTTTTTGTCTTTTGAATTGTAGTTTTTTTAATGTTTTACTCAATCACAATATCCTCAAAATCAAATGCACATCTGAGGATTTGTGCATAATTGATATAATTATACTGATATGCCTGTAAAATGACCAACCTTTGCCGAGTCATTATCAGCAATAGTTTTTTTTTTTTTTAAATTTAGTTTGAATTCACTGTTTTAATTTTGCAATTTTTGCAATCATGCAAGTCATAACTAACTAATGACATAACCATTCGCATGTCTGAAAAACAGCATGTACCCTAAACCCTGGGCATGGTAAAAGACAATATTATTAAAATGTATGCTATTTAAGTAAAGTTTTCAGGGATGGATATGTCAAAACCTGCTGTCTGCATGGGAATATACCACTATGGGGGGTGTTAGAAACATTAATCAGCTATTTTATATTGAATCTTTCCCTCAGTAGTCTGTTCTTCTCCATGCTTTCTGCATGTACTCTAAGTCCTGAACAAGTTGTACAAAGGATTTTTAAGAGACGCATTTCCCACAAGCCTGTCGTCTACATATAGGAGGCGCATGTAGAAGTTTGGGCGGAAGAAGACGACGATGATGATCATTATGCTTTCGACTCAGGGTTTTGGCATTCAGGAGGTGCGGGATGGTAGTAACTGAGAAGGAATGGAAAGATTTTGTAATTACATGGCCAAACACATCCAGACCTCCTCCTGCGATACGACAGCAGCTGAGGGAACAGTTCTGGTTTCGCCCGCTCGCTGCACTGTAATCGTCGGATTATTCAGGGACCGACGGTACCACAACAACCGACATGATGAACGCTCAATGCAAAAAGTTTGACTGATTGTCTTGAGCTAAGAGCATACTTGGTTAACCAGTCATGGCTTTGTTAATGTCAGTGTAATCCCGATAGGTAAAACAGTTTTTAAAAACAATTGTCGCACCCCATCATTGAGTTTAGGGCACATCTGTTTCTTTGCTGATATTGTACAGTAGGGCGGCAGGCATGCAATTTCATGACACACACAGGAGTGAGAGAAAAAGCAGCTTTTCATGAACATTGCTCTGAGCTCCAAGTAGAAGGCGAGGATTGCTTTAATTAAAAAGTGTCTTTTTACAGAGTGAAAAAGTCTGGAGCTGCAGGAATGTTGTTTTCATTCTCTGATCCTCTCCAGGCCGCCCTCTCTCTTTTCTTTCTTTCCCTCTTTTTTTTCTTCTCTCCCCTCGGTGGGGTAGTCCCCTAAAGCGGGGCAAGAGGTCGGGTTACTCCTTTCCTCCGTCCCGCCTCCGCCCTGAAGCCCCGCCTCACTTGTTTACATTCCTCTGCCCTTATTTGGAGATCTCAAGGTCCCCCCTTGTGTGGAGTGCAAACACTCTCACCTTCTCAGCGGAGGAGAAAGAAAGCAGGGGCCAACTTGTTCCAACTCTCTCGATTTGACCCTGACCATTATCTGCTGGTTGAAAGCCATGTCCACTCTCGTGTGTCTGCCGTGCCTCTTGTCCTCTTCAGCTTTTCTTTTACTGGAGACTGTCTTATGTGCTTACCTGGCAGTGGTGGCGAAGGTAAGAGATTTTTTTATTTTTTTTTATTTTTTTTTTTTTTAGACAGATGAGCGGCCAGATGAAGGGGGGAGGGATAAAGCAAAGAAGGGCAGGACAATGACAGAGGGGTGACGGAGAAAGATGGCCGGTGTTGAACGGAGAGGGGAAACATCTGTCTTGAAAAGCCTTGTTGCACCTTGCTAGGAGGAATGTTACGAGAGGGATTTGTTGGGGAAAACTCCCGGCGGAGGCTGACATGCACGGAGGCCCAAGCCGAGGCAGCTCAAGGCCGGATGCAGGTTCAATTAGTGTGTTTGTGTGAGTGTGGTGGGGGGGTGGTGGTGGCTGGGGGGTTAAAGCCATACATACAGGAGCTTTTGGAGAGGAGAAGGAGGAGGGGGGGCTTTTATCATGCATGTCTGGTATTCAGATCCTCCAGTCATGGTTTGACTGAAAGGCAAGTACTTAAGGCGGCAGACTGAGGGAAGAAGCATGGGAGTCATGTTCCAGCTCTTTTTTTGTTGAGGCAGAGGGGGAGTTACAGTGAAACAGCAAGTGTTTACTTACTTGACAAAGCTGGCGTAAGTCTAGAACTTGACTTTTTCTTGTTATGTGATGGATTTGTGGCTGCCTCCCAAAATACTGACTTCTGTGGTTTGACTCTCCGATGGATTAAGGAGGTTGTTTGGACATATGCCGGGGGTCAAGGGGCAAAGCGAGAGGGAGTAGGGTGGCTTAATCACAGCGGAGTGAGGAATGCAGGGGTCAGACTCTGAAGATCCACAGCCATCTGACTCTCGTAGCGGCGTACAGAGGGCTTAACATCTCTTACACAACCAGAGCGCGAGGAACACCTTTGTCTGCTGCGCGCATCGCAGACTAGTGCCTTGGCAGTTCAGTGGGTGGGCTGACTGAATATCTTGAAATAAGATCAGATAAGACTCAAAAACAGGAGATTCTAATAATTTGGGTGATTCTAAGCAGGGGGATTTGTCTCACTTCACCTCAGCTGATTCACATGCTTTTTCCCTGTCAATGTTTTTTTTAATGCTGGAGTTATTTGTAGTCTGCTGTCTGCTCTGTCTTGTGTGGAGTACTGTCTTTGTCAGGTGAGGTGTGATTGTAAGTGTTGAGCTTCCTCAATAACAGATTCTGAATGATGGAGTTTGTGGGTCGACATGACTGTGCATGTGAACCGCGTCTTGTTTTGTCTGTGGTTTTGTTGCCGTTTGTGTTCGTCTGCTGTATGTGTGTCTCTGTGTGTACGTGTGCCCCATACCTGCTGACTGTATGAAGCGCTGCATCTCTTCTATTTTGCAGCGCCACGCTCTCAAGGCCTAACCCAGGACAAAGCGGCTACCAAGAGGAGCCCCAACGGAGGAGAGGCCACGCTGGGCCGAGGGGCCCGCACGACCTCTGCCACCTCCAGCCCGGACCACAGCGACCACGCCCTCTCCGTCAGCAGTGACTCGGGCCTGTCCAGCACCTCTCTGTGGGCAGACAGACCCACACCTGTTGTCACCACCGTCAAACCTAACCAGGGCCCCAGCCCGCAGGAAAAGGTACAGCTGAAGCGTCTTTTGAGCGGCTTTGGACTTGAGGATCCTGCAGTGGAGGAGATGGATGATCAAAGCCCCAGAGTGGGCATCCAGCAGATAGTCCCTGTGCAAGTGCACATCAACGGGGACTCCAGACCTGGAGAGAGGGAGACGGACATCCTGGATGATGAGGTCAACACAGGTCATGATCTGCACAGTGTGGACAGTTTAGGGACCTTATCTTCCTCCTGCCACAAGAGCAGCCAGAACTCCCTGCTCTCGGATGGTTTTGGGAGTCCCGGCGGAGAGGAGCAGCAAGGCCAAAACCAGCACCACCTCCACCACCCTGCACCTCCTCCCATGGAAGAGTATGAGAGAGCCTATCCTGAGGCAAGAAGGGGCTGTCTGAGCTCCAGGAGCAACTCTGTGGCCTCGTCTAATCCCAGCAATGCATCCATGCCCAAGCAGCATGTCTACAGACAAGGAAGCTATTCAACACAGTCCTGGGTTCGCCAGCAGCAGATGGTTGCTGCACAACAGTTTATTTACATGCCTGAGGATGGGAACGATACAGAAAGATACACAGGGAACAAGCAAGCGAGCAGTCCACCCAAAGCAGGCCTGCCCGCTGAACCACAGGGCCCCACCAGGGACATGACGACAGACGCTCTGAGAAACACGGCGCCACTCAAGGAGCAGGCGACGCTGAACAACAACAACAACAACAAACGTGACGAGGAGTTCAAATCCCTGACGATGGACATCGACAACTCCATCGACCAGCTCAACCAGCTGATCATGGACCTGGATCCCACGTTTGTGCCTGTGTCGAGCCACAGCGGCTCCATCAAGAGGAACGGCGGGGCGCACGTGAACGGCTCGGCCCCCAAATGTTCAAACGGCATCAATCACAGACTCAACGATAATAACGCAGCGACCCTGACAAACACACAGCAGACAGGTAAGACAGTCAGACGGCCTGGGTGTGGTGGTGGTGGTGATGATGTGGTGTGGTTATGGAAGTGTGGTCGTGAAAAAAAATGTCATTATGAAACCAGAGAGGCTGTTTTGCTGGAGATGTCTGATAAACATGGCAAGGATGCAAGAAAACACAACAGCTTTAATTAATATGATGAGAATAGTTTGAAAGCAGCTCCTCTCCAGTCGCCTCAGCTCTCCTTCTCCCTCACTACAGAGTTAACAAAGCGCAGCTTCTCTCCCTCTCCCACCTGGCATGTTTTAGTGGCAGAAATAGCAGGGTTGTTGCCAGGTTTTCAGATGTTTTCAGGACGTTTCTGGGGAAAGAGCGCCGTCCAGACTTGCCTGTGCAACTATCTGACTCGAGGATCAGTACGATACATGACGAGAGGGAGAGCAGCTGTCATCGACCTCTCTGAGCCTTGCCGTCTCCGGGTGTTTGATTATAGAGATTGCGTACAGGGATATTTACAAAATCAAAGTCCCTCCAACAGACTGAGTGCTCTTTGTTGTGGGCAGAAGAAGCGCTAAGTTAGCCACCTCTCCTTACTGTACCCTCAGGTTCATGACATTTCCATCTGTCTTATGAGCTCTTATTGATAATTTTGTTGCTGAAAATGTTTAATCTCTCCTTTGATTTGTTGAAGTTTGCTTAGCAGACAGAAGCTATGTAACGTGATCAGTCTTTGCATCGCGATAGATATCTACATGTTTTTTTTCCCCACTTTGTTCATGTAGAGACGGATCCCAGGGACGAAGTTCATGATCTTCAAACACTGCGCAAGAATTCACAAAATGCGTTTCTCTGACTGTATAGCTGCTTTGTAGAATCTGTGGGAGGTTTGTTCCCTCCAATGATAAACATAATCGGGGAAAAAAACAAAGGAAAGATGATGCGTATCTCTTTCCCATGCTACAGAGATTAGGGTTAGATTTGGCTCACCCACACTGGTTATCAAGTTCGTTACGACTGACTCAAGAATATTCTTCCTAGGTACAATGGCACGCCACAGATTTCTTAAGCTGAAAACCAGCGAGGCAGAGAAAATGCAGAGAGCTGTCTGGGTGTTAGCAGCGCGTGAATCACACTCATGTTCGTGTGGTTGCAGGGGAGGGGGGAGGTGGGGAGGGCCAAGACGGGGAGGCCTGAGGAATTTCCAAGGGAAGAACAAGTGAGCCCGGAGGCGATGTTTTTCCAGTTTGATTCCAGAAGCATACCTGTCTGTGCATATCAACTACACAGAAGCGTCATTCCAAGTAACAAACGCCCGAGGCTCCAACATAGCCGATATGAAAACAACCTGTAGGAAGCAATGGATTGTTCGTTTTAAAATGTTGTCTCAAATCAGTTTGCTCTGGTGACAAGAGTCATAGCACTGAGTCAGTCCATGTCCCACAGGAAGGCAGGTTAAATTATATGATTTGGATGAATAATTCATTTTGACTCTTAAATCAGTTCAATTCACTTTCCATTCAAACTTTATGACAGACTCAGGGTTAAAGACATGATGTTCCATAGAATTAATAACTTATGAGAGTACAATAAAATATCATGGTTTGAAGGAGGATAACAGTTCATTCATTACAAAGAGACAACTGTTCCGATGTCTCAAAGTGACATTATTCTCAGGGATATTAAAGGATAAGTTCACCCGAAAATGAAAACTAATTCATACATACTCACCCCTACACCGATTGAAAGTCAGTCGAAGTTTCATAGTCCACAAAACATTCACAGCAACGAAACAGTGTTACAGCAAAACAAAAAAACAAAACACCTAAAAAAAAGTGTCTGTAAGCACTGAGATAGCAGTTTAATTTGAAATTTGAAGTTTAATTTTAATTTGATTTATATCATCACATGGCCGAGCTTGTCCAGCCACTTCAGACATGGTGCTCGCTAGCGCTTTTAGCTTCGCAGCTTTTTAAAACTGTTTTTTTAAAAACATTTTTGGGTAGTTTTTTTATGTTTTAAAAACTAAATCCTACCTTCTTCAGCTGTTCAGGGGGAGGAAGCTGGAATGCTGTTTTGCTGCAAGGCTCCAGAAGTGTTTTGCAGACTACAAAGCTTGTCCTTTCAATTGCCACGGGCATGAGGAGATAATGACTGAATTCTCATTTTTGGGTGAACTTGTTCATTAAGCAGTATTCTCAAGGCATCAATATAAGCTGTTTAAAGTCTCAATTAGCTTTTTCTTTTTTCTTTTTTTTTTAACAGTGTTCAGCCTAAAGTGGTGTTCAGTTTGCTCCTAACAGACATCTTTACATGTGCTAAACTTATGAGAGCATATTTGCCTGTGCATACATCCTGCATCCCACAAATCATCATCATCCATTAGAATGTTGTGTGATAATCAGTCCAGGGTGTTGAACCTTGATGCTGACCTTAAGATTGAAGCTCTTTTGCTTTGTCCCCATTACATCTTTGCACCAATCTTCCATTTTTTAAATTTTTTTTTTAACTTTTACGAACAGTTCACTCTTTTTTTCCATGAATTCACCTATTTCCTCTCACTTATTTAACACCAATGGTTGTGTGAGGGAGGTGTAGGAAAAGGGACGGGAGAACAGTAGTCGTGTTGTGTCAAGGGAACTGGGGCTGACATTCAGCAGCTGGTGAGAGGTGACAAGAACTCAGGAAGGTGGAGGGCTGAGCTCCACCTGAAGCTCGTGTCAAGTAAAGCTGGCAGGAGAGACTTTGTGACTCCCAGGATGCAACATTGAATTTATTCAGCACCTTGTGTTACCATCAGTATTCACTTGATCGGTTATTGTGGTTTTATTATGATACTGAATAAAATTAATGAATGGATTGGATGGACATTATGGATAGAATTACATATTTAAATGTGGAATTCTCTATCAACATATTGTCATACATTTTCAGTAAATTAAATCAGAAATCATTTAATTTGACTTATTTGTGTAGTCGGACAACACACAATCGATACTGTGTATGTGCCAGTATTAGCCTCCTGGCTGAGGTTCAACTGCAGTCCTTTGATGAGATGTTTTGAAACCTATGAATAGATAAATGATTTATAACATAAATAACCAGATAAAAATCAAATGAATTAAATAACTGACCAGCTGAAGACCTTATGGTATGGTGTTACCACACAATACTGAATTTGTCTTCGAACCACTACTCCTAAGTTCATATTAGTTTACATAAATGATGAACTGATGTGAATGACTCATTAAAGAGAAAGAGAGATGCATTCAGATACATGCTCGCTTGTGTCATGACTTTTTCTCATGCCTCTTAAAAAAAAACAAAAAAAAAAAACACATTCTCTGGATCCGCACAGATCAGTATCAAAATCCAGTAGAGGGATGTACAATAAAAGCAATGCATGTATGGAGAAACACTGCCAGGTATGCATGGCACTGTCTGTGTCATCCATACTTGCCCCAGACAGAGTGACTAATGATCCCCGGCATTAGCACTATTGCTCCATTAGCATTCTTCAGAGCTGAGAGGTCGGAGCTCGCTGGGAGGGCTCAAATTAACACCCTGGTGCTGAGTGGCTGCACTCTTCAGAGTAGTCACAACAATGAACCCCCCCAACACACACACACACACACACACACACACACACACACACACACACACACACACACACACACAGACTGCACACCTTCCAGCCCACCAGCGAGACCCCTTGCATTCCTCAGCTGTCCACTGAAAACATGTCAGCTGTAGACACGACCCCAGGGTGCTTTTTACTTTATGGACTGACCAAATTAAGATGTCATCAATCCCTCAATTTTTTACATGGTCATGAAAGTCGCCACGCCAGTTCGCAAAGTCGTCTACATCAGCATGTGGATAGAAAGCGGTGTGATCGTCGGAGTGGATGTTTTCTGTTTCGAGCGAGCTATAATCAAAACCTAAAATTCCACACATTAAGAGTGCAGTGAATGAGGACAAACTGTCATCATTTCACCATCATTGTAAAAGTCCATGGGTGGTGAAAATCTAGGGGGATGTTGAGCTGTCTCTCAAGGTATAAAAACATATTCGATAACCTTTTAGCTAACATGAGCATTCAACCACTTCCTAGCTAACGTTACCCTTTGATTACAACCAGTGTGTTTTACATCCTGGTTCAAATAAATGGGTTTTACACGTGTGTTGATGTTTTGGAATCTGTGTCTTTCCACTCTATTTGTGCAGCATATTAAATGGTTATGTAAGTTAGGAAGCTAACGTTAGCTGTTGTCACATAGAAGCCAACAGGTCAAAAAAGATGGTGTTGGCCCGATTTCCCTCCAGATTTTCACAGTCCTTTGTCTCCTTAGTCGGTGATCAATGAGGAAACGGCAAATTGATCACTTCAGTGTCAGATTACCTATATTTATAGGATTTGAAACCTGGAACACAACAATACGACAGAGGGAAATGGCCGCCATGTGGTATTATAGTGCTCTTTAGGGATCGCTTTTTGCCCATAATTCTCGACCATAGGCCTTTGACATTGTGCCTCGACTAGAAGAGGATACAGAGGTTACTGTTATTTTTCTCACTTGACTCCCTTGAAGTCAGCCATCCTGTAAATCTGTTAATATTTAATGATCTGCTTTTCTCCTGTCCATCTGTGTGTATCCAGCGGTCCAGTCCAGTGAGGGACGTTTGGGTGTCACGCGCAGTCTGAGTCGCCAAGAAAGTGATGTCACAGATCACCCAGGCTTCTGTAACTCAGGGTGGGGTGGGACGGAGGACTACAGGGGCCAGCGGACGTACTCCCCCTGTGTGTCGCAGTCACAGGTAAATCCAACGTGTGTGTTTGTGTGTGAATTTGTTGTTTGTCCCCCTCCACGTGTCTCTCTACTGTCTGTGGTTGGTTACATGCGTGTGTGGTGTGTTACAGCACCACATGTTGTTCAGGAGCGACAGTGCTGACTACAGGTCTCAGGGCCCGGACGTGGACAGCGGAGTCGAGGCTTGTAGTGACATGACTCCGCCCACTCCCGCCTTCCCCATCTCTCCGCCGACACCTTATGGTAATTATGTTTCCTGCGTCAGTGTAAATAGGTTTTTTCTTATCCGAGCATTTGATTTTACATGTATATGTGACAAGTTTTGTTTGCTGAGGTTTAATTAAATGTCCCCGTCCTCGTTTTCTTTGCGGTTTCAGTGAAAAATATGTCGGAATTGACCCACCTCAGGCAAACACCATCTTCTACCATGCAGTCTTATGGAGGCTACAGAACAGACCACGGTGGGTTCAAGTCCGTTCAAAATTCAAATCTCTACACTCATAAATTTAAAAGTGCAATATGTAAGATGTGCATGATAATTTTGGCTTTAGATTTTCAAGAATGAACTCAAGGTGAATGTGTTGCAGAGATATTACCATAAGTTAACATGCTAACTAGTAAGCCCCTGCCTATTCTGTCTGGTCCCAGTCCCTGTCTGATATCACCTGTAGGGCCATTAGCTTAACAGCTAACTGAGCTATGCTGTTACAAGTAGCCACAGACAGATGGCTTCAAGAAGAAGTCAAGAATAGTAAGAAGAAGTGAGTGGTCATTCTGGTGATATTATAGGGCTGACATTATAAGAAGCTAACCTGCTGAGTTGTTTTTCAGGTTCATAATTTTATTTTTATTTCAGCAGGTTTAAATGCTCTAATGCTCTCATACAGTCCAGTTCTGCAGCACTGTATTCTACCTCTGTTCCGTTTTGGCCTCTGGCTCTTTAAGGCTCTCCTTCCTGAATATCCAGTCTGCTCTGATTGGTCAGCACATGCCGTAGCCAGCAATGCTAACAATCTAGCCACTGGGCGTAATTTAAGCGAATGTGTGACTCTATGATGTAGTGTGATGTCACAAAGTCATGCAATTAAATGCGAGACTACTGATGATGGGTTTCAGTAGCAGTGTTTTCTGTGGGAGAAGGTTTCCACAGCATTTTCAAGGTCTTCTTCACGCAAAATGACCTATATAACAACTAAACTTGAGAAAATATGTAAGAGGTACCCGTCAAGATTATTTTCTTTGTTTTCATTCTCCTACTTTCTTGTGTTTCTCCCCCTTAAACCAATTAAATGCAGCGAGTGACAGAAAGACATGCAGTGAGTGGCAGGTAGAGAGCGAGAGTCTTCTTTCATGTGTGCCCTGTGACTGCATGTGTGGATCCACTGCCTCATTAAAAACTGAGCTATTTCAGGTCCACCTTTGCTTTACCTAATAATGGCAACATTGTTGTTCGTGGAATCTGAGCGGTTTGAGACAGAGGCCGAAAAACAAAGACGCCTCATGAATGCAGGAGCGGGGAGATTCCCAGCCGGTGTCTGCCCTTCATGTTTGGTTTTTGGGGAATGTCTGCGCGGTCACGGCCTTGAGAGAACCCATTTTTTCAGACTTACCAGTGTTGTTCTTTAGACTAAAACTAAGTGTCCTTTGTTTGCGTACTGTTTTTTTGTTTTTTTTTTCTGTGGTGTTTATCTGAGGTGGAACACACCCTGGCTGTAAGATTCTCAGAGTTGGAAGGAGTCGTGCATTTATAGCATGTTGTTGACTTTGATGTCAGTTTGAAAATCCTTTCATGTTTAATTGTTTCCTTAATTTTCATCAAAGAACTATCACAAACAATATAAAACTGGCTGGTGCCTGTCTGCTCATGTGTACTGTTTGTTAACGCCCCCTCCAGTTAGCTGGAATTCATTTGATATGTTTTTGGGACCAATGTTATGGAAAAACAAGATTGTACACGTTGGCAGACGGACGATATCTCCATGAACCCAGCCTTAACTTTCATTTTCATTCTACTTTCGACTTCAATTGAACTTGTTTTCACAGTCACAGGCAGTGTGATTAAAGATTGTAGGGCCTCGAAACAGATCTGTGTCCCTGTCGTGCCTCTTACTACCTCAGACACCCAGGGGAGAATTACCACATTCAGTCCTGCCACATCTCCATGGCTACCATGGGTCAGGAAGCATGACACACAAAAAAAACCTTTTCTTCCCCCATGAAAGTGTCTCTGTGTACACAGAGGGGAAACCGGGACAAGGAGAAAACCAGCAACTCTTTCAGCTTTGCACCTCTTGTTTGTTTAATGAAGGAAAAGCTTTAAAAGGAAAGCTTTAGGATAATTATGTCAGAGGGTCTAGCTCCAATGGAGTCTGATTTGTTGACCCTCATGGTCGTGGCAGGGTAAATTGGTGATTTATACAAATAAATAGCCACACTTGAGGCCACGTGGACTGTTTTCATTTCATTTCAACTCCAATATTGATTGTTTTTTACTGGAAAGAACACATAGTCCTTTACAAGGGGATTTCTTCCACACTCCAGTTTCCAAATGACTTGTTTCATCAAGTTAATGTTTTTGTTTGTTTTGTGAAGATTTTCTTTCAATGATTATTGTATAGCTATGATTTATATCTAATGCATTTGCAGTTATGAATGCTGTTTAAGTTGATTTCTTGTTCTCAAACAGAACCCCGGGGATATTCAGAGATGATCGGTCATGGTGGAGTTGATGTTTTACCAGACTCCTCCATCAACTGCCACAGGATGTTAAGTTCCACACACTCGGCTTCTATTGTTGGGACCCTTCAGCAGACAGACAGGTAAAGATTGGTCCTATATTCACATTGAAAGTAGTGGATAGAAATGTGCAGCAATTAGCACTTTCTTTTGCTGATAGCAATTATTTTTTCCCTCCCGAAGTTTATCGATGAACCAGTCCTGGCCAGAGCATCCTGCCCTGAGCCGCCACTCCTCTCTGAGCAGCTACGCCTCTGCCAGACAAACACCTCACTCCATGTCATTGGACTATGGCCACCACCCCCACATCCACCCTGCCCCCAACGCCCACAGCTCCCCTCGGAGCAGCCAGCGAAGCCGCATGGCTAGATACGTGGTCAACCGCAGTCCTGCTCAGAGCTTTGATGAGCAGGACGACTCAGGTCTCTGCTATGGCACAGACTGTTCAAACTCCACCTCTACTCTGCTGGGAAATGGGGGCATGGACAGGGAACTTTTGACCGCCATAGATGGGCAGAATCAGTTACAACTGCCTCAGATACAGCCCCCTCTTCTGCCTGAGAAGAAGAGGGCATCAGAGGGGGAGCATTCGCTGGGAACAGCATCTCCAGCCCTCAGTGGGTTCTCGAGTCCCCACAGTGGAAGCTCTCTGAGTATTCCCTTCCCCAATGTTTTGCCTGACCTCTCAGCTCAGATGCCAGGCACAGCCTCACCTCTGCCAGGTAAGCTGTAGTCTCATAATGAATCTAACAGCTTCATTGGAGTCACATGGCTTGCACACAAATTAAAACTGTACATTTTTTTTTGTTTTGCATGTTTTCTAGATGTATTGGCCAGCAAACAGGTTACTGTAAAATTTGTGCAGGACACATCCAAATTCTGGTACAAGCCAGATATCTCAAGGGATCAAGGTAGGTTTCTAGTGTTCACCTTTGTTTCCGAGGCAATATGAGTAAACAGAATTGATCTGTAAATCTGTTTCACCATCGTGCATCTCTTCATGCAGCTATATCAGTCTTGAAGGACAAGGAGCCTGGCTGCTTTATCGTGCGGGCCAGCCATTCCTTCAGAGGGGCCTACGGACTGGCAATGAAGGTGGCGACTCCACCACCGTCAGTTCTCCAACAGACTAAGAAAGGTACAGTGGACGTAAATGACAAACATTTTATTTTCAATAGGGCGTTTGAGTCTGTTTGAAATTAAGACCAACTATGTTCCAATGGTTCAAGGTTCTTTGTTGCTTAGGGTCCTATTTTCCCCAAGGTCCTATGTTCCCAGAATCCTATGTTCTCGGGGTCCCATGTTCCCAAGGCCTTATATTGCTAGGGTCCCATGTTCCCAAGGTCCGATGTACCAGTGGTCCCATGTTCCCAAGGTTCGATGTACCAGTGGTCCTATGTTCCCAGGGTCCTATATTCACAAGGCCCTATGTTCCCGGGGTCATATGTTTCTTGGGACATTTGTTCCAGGTCCTGTGTCCTACAGTTACCGCACACATTAACCATCCTATTTTGTATACGTAAAAATCATAACCCTAGACCAGACTGACCTGTAACTTTGAGTGCATTGGCATTTGTCATGTTCCCATTTTGCTTGATGACTGTTGGCTGTTGATTATTCTCCTGACTCCAGCTCCATCATATCGTATTTGATACACATACATGACATTGGGCTCAACCTGTTGATGTCGCTCCTGTAAAGAACGCTAATAATTGTATTTCCCAAAAGATTAACTGAGTATTTTGGTTATCATAGTTGAGATCTCAGAGATCGGTCCAGTATTATCAGTCTCCCTGGGAATCATACATCACACAATCACACACAAAGCCATCTACAGTTACAGTCCACTGTACTCACCTGCATGCTGGAACATGAGAGTCCCTCCCTCTGTTTGTGTGTCAGAGCTCCTCACTCTGTGTTTCTCTCCTGGGCATCGTCACGATGAAGCCAAACAGACCCCTTTTTGCCTGGTAGTCTTAGATGTACAGCTAATGTTTCACCCCTGAACAAAGGATGTGCCGGGTCCATAAGCCTACTCTGATCCTAGGGCCTTTTCCTGGGAAGCCGTCTGCCCCACATAACTCAGTCTGCTATATGTGTAATATCCAGCAGCTCGGGTCAAAATTGGCCGCTGAGTTATTTACTTCTTAGTCTGTTTGTTTAGCATATTCGGGAATTACGGGGAGGGATTTTTATTTATTTTTTTAGGAAAGAAAACAAAGTCTCCAGAGGAATCTGGCCAAACATTCTCTGGCCATGTTTCAGCATGAAAACAAAGGCTGGATTGAGTAGTGATAGAGATTCACACATCATTCTTCCTGTTCAAAAAACAGGCCACTCATGCAATGCGATGTGTATCAGAAACAAGTTGGATTATTTGAGGTGTATTTTCGGTCACAAGCCACACAGGATTCAAAGGATGCCCTTATGCCCTTCCTGCACCAGCCTAACCACAGCGTTCAACCCTTTCATTTCACCCCACCCCCCCACACACACACCTGTCCTTTTGTTTTCCTTCACCCCTTCGCAGTCCAACGACACCTGTGGTGACATCATGACACGGTCCTTCTCCGCACTCTCAGCTTAGGGCATTGTGGCTCCTTATAAGTGTGAAACCCAACCCACCTTAAGGAGCGGGCCTTTCTCCGAGCCTTTGTGTCAGGACATTCCTCACATAGATTCCTCGTGCCCCCTTAGAGGCGCTTCTGTTGAATCGTAATCCCATTAATCTCTGGAGAGACTGAATGTAGCGATTCAATCTGTTTTTATGTAACTTTTCAGGGCATGAAAATAACGTGTTGTACTGAGGAAAATGCTCGGGAGCTATTATTCAACTCTGATTACATCTAAGGTGTCAGATAGAGGACAGGTCTAGAGACTATCTTGTGAAATTAGTTAGTTAACTCTTTCTGTATCCTCTGTGTCCCTTTTTTCAAAAACAGGGGGTGATCTATCCAATGAATTAGTCCGCCACTTCCTGATTGAGTGCACACAGAAAGGAGTGCGATTGAAGGGATGCCCTAATGAGCCTTATTTTGGTGAGTACCTAGTCTGTTAAAACTTCCTTCTTCACGGCTTGTTGACAAGAGTGACACTTCCTGGCTGTTTGGCTACACTGCACCAATGTCAAAGACTTCATGCACCATACTGCCCTCTACTGGCCTGTGGTGCATTGTACCACTTGATGTGAGCTGATCATTTTGGCGTCATCCAAATGTTGACACTTCTCTGCACTTGCAAACTGGTGGACTGAGTACTGAAACCTGTCAAAACCCACAATCGATCCAGTTCACCACAGCCCGCAGTCGAGCTTTCTGCAGACTCTCAGAGAGTCCGCTTGGGTGCAGACTTCACCAGACTTCACCGTTTTAATCATCTAAAATTCAATGCATCACAGTCGTGATATAGTTTCTTAAACTGCAAACTGATTACAATAAAAATATGTGACAAAGTTACATGACTCATGCAGGCCAGAAAAATATCAAACTATATCATGATAAAGAAATACTAATATTTGGTTAAACGTCCCCTTGTGTTTGTTTAAATTTTTCAGCTTGTACAACTTAAATTTAGTAGTCGACTTTACTTTGTGACTTTGAGGTAATCCGTTTCCTGACTTAATTCTTTTAAAGCAAAGCAAATGTTTGTGTAGGAATATGCTTGAATTTGCATATATAACATGAAAAAAATATAGAATTTTCAATAAATAATCTTAACTTAATTAAATAATCTTGATAAAAACATACAATCAAAGTTATTATGACTAGCTGGTAAAATGCACAAAGTGACAATGCAATGTACTGACTGCTGTTGTATTGTATTTAAATTAACAATCTTGATGTGGTGATAAAGGCGTCAGAGGTCGGGAAACTACATGGTTTTGTTGCCCTGAAAGGTCCTGAATTTTACTTTTAAAATGTAAATTGAATGAACCCTAATTATGTATGTGACAACTGCAAAACTGAGGCATTTTTAACTGTCACAAATATTGTGTAAAGAATAGAAAACAAGACATAATATTGTAATATTGATTTGATATCTTGTTGTTTTACAGGAAGCTTAACCGCGCTGGTCTGCCAACATTCAATCACCCCCTTGGCCCTGCCATGCAAACTCATCATACCTGACAGAGGTAAACGTTCAACGCAGAGTCAGTCACAGATCTAATTTTACAGCAGAGGATTATGGTCAGACTAGAAAATAAACATTATTTGGGTTTTGCGGTTATCCAGATCTGCCGATCTGTCTGCTAAACTGTCTGGGCGTTCATTTGTTGATGTAGCTGTTGTGGGTTTTTTCCCCCTGTATAATCTCACTGACGTTTTTTTTTTGCTTTTTCTTGTTCATAGATCCTCTCGAAGATGTTGTGGAGTCTACCTCACAATCAGTCACCAACTCTGCTGCTGAGCTGCTGAAACAGGGCGCAGGTAATCAGGCGTCACTTGCTTTGAATAGACATTATGACAGAAGTGATGGCATCGCACATAAACACCGACACGTTTAGAAAATTAGTGCATCCATCGCTCATCAACACAGTTCTCTTTGTCCTGTTATTACGGACTGAGTCACCGAACATGTTTGCTCTTACTTGCATGTGTAACTCGAATGTGTGAATGTGTGCTCCCCAGCCTGCAATGTATGGTACCTCTGCTCCGTGGAGATGGAGTCACTAACGGGCGTCCAGGCGGTGCAGAAAGCCACCAGTATGACACTGAGCTCCAACCCTCCGCCAGCCTCCACTGTAGTCCACTTCAAGGTGTCCTCGCAGGGAATCACCCTCACGGACAACCAGAGGAAGTGAGTATGGCGCATGCATGTTCACATCATGCATACGGTACATGCAGAGACCTTCATCTCAAAACAACCAACCTCATTTCTCCTCTTTAGGCTCTTCTTCAGGAGGCACTACAACGTCAACACGGTCATATTTTGTGCATTGGACCCCCAAGATAGAAAGTGAGTGTTGCTGATTTAAGGTTTTTGTGTCACTGAAGGGCTATTGTTAGGCGAACATGTTATTATTGTGTTGAAATCACAACAAGGGCATGTAATGCAAAGACTGAAAAAAGAAAAGAGAATAAATTGCACATTGTCACTGCTGATTTAGAAATGTGCAAGTGCAAAGTAAGGTTCGGTGTGACAAGCAGGTAACACTATTATCTTCTTTCTCCGCTCGCAGGTGGAAGAAAGACGGCTGCCCTTCAGCAAAGTAAGTAAACTATCATTACTGTTACATTGCTACAAACCAGAGCAGCATTAAGGGCAGTTATTTTAAAAGTGACGTGGTCAGTTTGAGGCAGATGACGGCGCTGTTATTAAGCATTATATCTACTTGTGCAGGATCTTCGGCTTTGTGGCGAGGAAAACTGGCACGTCCACGGACAATGTATGTCACCTGTTTGCGGAGCACGACCCTGAGCAGCCGGCGAGCGCCATCGTCAACTTCGTTTCCAAGGTGATGATCGGCTCGCAGAAGAGTAAGTAGGCCCGCGGACTGAGCTGATCGCATGGAAAAAAGACTGACTGAGTGTAGAAACAAAGACTTAAAGGGCTGAATAAAGAACTGTATGGACTAAAGATGATGATGATGATGACCTGGACTTTAACCCTGGATACTAACTGGATGTTACATACATGATGACCACTCACCAGCACCAGGACATTTAACGACATCTCTTTAATATAATAAATATAAAGACCTTTTATTCTGTTGTTTTTCTTTCTTGTAAAATAAACTGTAAAGTAGCCAAATAAGAGAAAACAACTAAATCATAAGAAATGTGTAAACCTTTTTTTTTTAATTTTTTTTTTATTGATGTTCAACTGTAATGTCTCATACAGTTAGATTATATTCTCAACATTTTTTAAGTACGTTACTAAAAAGGCTGCTTGTCTTATTCCTGCGTAGCAGTTTTATGAACAAACCAAGAAAACCTGTACCTTGTTGCATGCATTCGTTTCTCTAATATTTAACCAAAACAAACTTCATTCAAGCTGCAGTGGTGCAGTCAACCAGTAGTAAAAAAAAAAAAAAAAAATGCAGAGAAACATTGCTGAAAATATGTATGATTTGGACTTTGTGATGGGCAATGTGGCTAACAGGCCTGTCTTATTTTATCTATGCAATGTAAAATGTTTATTTTTTTAAACCCACAGCCTTCTGTACATGTGCGGCATGTATCTGGCTCCTCTGATCCTGTTTAATAACCTTCTTCTTAAGGTGTTTGTGAATATGACCACTTTTAACGCTGTCTGCAACATTTTAGTGAAAGTGTGCAGGTTTTTGATGAAATGAGAGAAACCTTAGAAAATATTTTAATTAAACCCTATTTGAGATCTATATGTATGTATATATATATATATATATATATACACACACACACACACACACACACACACATATATCAAAAATGTATCAATGCCCTTATTTTTTAAGTTTGATTTGATAAATAAAAAAAAGACATAAGCTGCTATATGGAGTATAAATGCTGTCATTTCGATGGGTCTTTTAAAAGTTCTCATCAGAAAGAAAAATGCACAGTGATAGAATTAAATAAATACATAAGTCATCTCTCTGTTGCATTAACAATGGTACATTGTATCTGTAACTCTGGGACACAGATAAAGCTGCTTATTACCCCCCAGTCGAGTGCTTTCTAACATTCCTTTAGACTTTTTGTGTTGGGCAGCCATTTTTATCCAGAGAGGGACCACACAGCCCTGTTGATATTCTGACATTGGTGATGTACACGTGTTATCTTGTTACCGTGACCTATTATCTGTACCTCATACTCATCTCATACTGTGCCTCTGTGTGTATAACATGCTACATGTGAACAGTTTTATTTGTATATTGATATTGCATTGTTTGATGTGTTCTGTAAATAAACGAAACAAAACATCTATTTGATCTTGACGATTTGTTCAGATTCAACACGGAGGACGGGTTTCCTTCAGTTATTGTAATAAGTGAACTCTAAAGATGCTGGTAGATGGTTACTTTTTGACAGTCATGTCTTGTCTTTGTGCTAAGCTAAATTAGCCATCTGATGGCTGTATCATCATATTTAGTTCACAAACACACATTAAACTTGTATCTGTTGAAGCTTATAACTGCCATGCTTTAATTTTTTGTCAATGCCCTTATCTCGAGATCACAAGTTAATTTTTTCGTTGTCTTAAGATAACAAAGCTTGTTTTCTCTTGATAATGGGTTAGTTTATCTCATTATCTCCTGAGAAAACAGTAGTACAGATGTGTAATTACTTTATGGCATGTTATTGTAAGAGATATGTTTACGTACGGTGGTCAATTTAGCAGATACAGATATCGGAAATGGTAGGGTCCAACTGAAACAGTTCTCGACGGCATCAGTGAAAAGAAACTACCCACATAGAGAGTGTTTGAATGGTGACGAAGTATGTATATGACAAGACTGAAGTACAGTCTGATTTGCAGAACAATAATGGGTAGTCTTTAATCTGATATTTTCTGCTAAAATCCACATTAGCATATCTATGGATGCTGGCGTGGCACCTCTGGACCAACCTTTTGTTTTCTTGTGGCAGCAGGTCATTATCTCACTATCTTGAGATAAAAACCTAATTTTTTCCACATCTATCTAAAGAGAATAAGCACAAATCCCAAAAAGTCAGACTTTCACGCTAAAGTTGTAAGATAGTTGGGTGGTAGGTCGGGCCGAACACGAACCCAAAATGTCAGTATTCGATGAGTTGGGACTCTGTAATCAACTTTACTTTTACAAATTAAATCTAAAACATACAGTCATCTGCTTCGGTTTCCCCTTCAGTGGCCTTTTGGTTGTTTAAACCATCTTATTCCGCCGTCTCTGACAGCATCACAGACTGTTTATATTATTTCTCATCTGTTCTGTCTTTAAAGCCAAGACGTCATCTTTTTTTTAATAATGAAAATATTGTAGATGTCTTGTGCACCTTTGTATATAAACCTACATTTCCTTAAACTCCAACTTGTTAACTTTAAGAAATTTGGATAAAGTTTCCCTCACCAGGAGGCTGCTGTTTAACACTTCACTATGTATTCTTAGGAAAGAAATTTTGATCAGTGGAGATTTTATTCATGGCTAAACAAACTAAATAAACAAACTCTCTCAAACAAACACAACTTCATACTGGTTTATGTACTTTTCTCGCTTCAAACAGTGTTCTGAGGACCTTATTTTCCTCTGAGAGCAGCTTGTTTATTCAGTTATGGAAAAGATAAATATTTCCAAGTTTGGTACATTAACATGTAAATATTATAATTCTGAGTTTGGATTTCTTCCCCAGAACTCCAAAGTGCCCCTCTAAGCGTTTTTTTAAGCACACTGCTGAACCAGAGACACCGTGTACAGGTCTTGACCTGGCCTCAAGTGTAAACCACAACAACTGGAGCATCAGTCACAGGCAGGTTTCCAGCGCGAGTGTCCTCCAGTAGCAGATAATCTTCCAGAACAAAGGAGGTATTTGAGAAGCAAGCAGGTCATGACACTTAAATTGACTTAATGCTCAGGGGCTCAGAAAGGAGGAAGCTCTTGCTTTGTGGGAAAAAAAACAACAACAAATCGATTCAGTTCAATGTGCAGCCAGCAGAGGACACTACTATCACAACACTGTTGAACCTGCACAAGTGGAGTGGTTCTGTGACGTGGCTTATTTCCCCAGTCAGTCAGGGATCCACTTTCTCAGCTGAATCTTAAAGGTTAAATAGTAATCGTGAGGGGACTTGAGTGGATCACCACCACACCTTTTATCTGTGCTTTCCTTTCTCTCAGTTGTTCACGCAGAGACCCGACACACACGTGTGTCCACTGTCCCATTTTGTGAAGTGCAGCAAAAGAGGATTTTAACTCCACACAAGCCCGGACAGGTCGCTCTAATGGCGCTGAGAGGGAATAAAATTGCAGAGCCTAGCCAAGGAGGGAGGAAAGGTGTAATAGGGTAGACCCTCCCTCCCTCCTCCCCCATGCCGCCTCACTACTGTCCCTCTGCAGGTGGTGAAAGTGAAGAATTCCCGGGGAGGGCAGGAAGGAAGCAAAGGCCCAGGTGTGGCGACTGCAGAGGGCCCAGAGCCCGTCTTCCTCTGTTATTTAGTGCGGAGTGGTTCTCGAAATAAAAGAAGCCGGGGAAAGTCCAGAAAAGGCGAGCAACATTATTAGACTACAGAGGAACCTGTCAGGGGGAGACGATATTTCACACAGGTAATAACAGTGTGTGGGAGCGCTGCGTAGGCCTGACTGAACACTGCAGCAACTCCACGTCAGACTTGATTTAAAGGCCTTTATATTGAATAATGACACGCTGATTAATGTTATAAAAGAATGAAAAACAGACAAGCAAGTACACATAATGAGCCTCTGTAATATAACTGCCATTGTGCTGTGGTTCCTGACCTGAGCGAGGACCCATAACAGACACTGATTAAGCCTGCCCCAACAAATACCAGCCTGCCAATAAACCTTGCAGATTTACACCAGTCTCTCCCTCTCGCTCTGTCTCTCTGTCTGTCTGTCTCTCTCTCTCTCTCTCTTCCCAAGTGTTAGAAAGCCAACTGACTTTCACTCCGCAGAATAATATGGAGGTGAAAGGCCTTGTTTATCAGTGGGCTGACAGAACTCATTCTCATTCCTCCGCCACCCCAGAGCTCTGCAGCGCTTTTTTTAATTTTTTTTTTTTACAGCCACTCAATTAGAGGGGCAGGGCTCATCTCTGTTGCTCTGAGGCATAGAATAAAGGTTGGGGAGCAAAAATAGAAAGCGCATTCTGGGATGGCTGCACAATTTGAGGCCCCGTGTTTGGTTTTCAGCAGACGCCGAAACCTCAAAACACACTGCGAGATTAATTGCGGGCGCCAATATCGGGCCACGCTGCTAGCAAAAGGTCGGGTCAAGATAAGCTGTTAATGACTAATGCACAATGGTCTTTTTGTGCCATACACAGAGAAAACAAAAACATTCATAATGTGCTGCTGTCTAGAAGACCCATTAACCGTAGGGGTGGCAGGTGGCTGTGGAGGGGTCGTCGCAGGTCACGGTCACTCAACTCGAAACAACAAGCAGCGAGGCCAAGTGTCGCCTTTGTCATGTGAATTTGTGTTTGGTTCAAGAGTGACATACCCCTCAGTTCTGTCGGATGACCTTGCTGGCCGTGCTGTGCCCCATGGGACCTTATTTCAGAAACAATTTGTACAGTATTTAGTGCCAAGAGACTCTAAATTTGTATATTTTTGAGCCAGTTTAAATCTTGCCATTGACAAATGATACACAAATGATGTTTGTCCATTTAAAAGATAATTTTGCAAGGCAAGAAAAAGTCAGTTGGTTGTGAAAATGGAAAAAAAATACAGTGGCGGACTTGGAATGTTTGAGGGGCAGGGGCCAAAAAAAAACCAAATGGACACCAGCAGTAAGATGTGGGGCACCTGCATACAAAGAGTCTGAGACACATTTCACACTAGAGGGCACCACGTTTTATCCACGAGTCCATCAGTTCTAAAATATAATTTTGTTTTGTGTATAACAGACCAACACCAACATGGCAGTATAAAAAAGGTACAAATCTGAAATCAATCAGGCCATATTGAAGTAACATGCAATAACGTGATAGGAGAGTTAGTCATTTTTGTGAGCTAGCGAGTATTTAGGACCGGCTCAAGAAGATTTCATTTATGGGCTTGTGGTGAGGAGCGTCAAATGAGACGTCAGCAACGCGACTATCAAATGTGTGATGTGTAGTCTTTCTTATCACGTATTTTCATAGTCACATAACTTTAAAAGAACACAAGCTGTGAAAGTTAAAAAACTCATGCCAACAGAAGCTCCTGTCTCCCACAGAAAACACTGCTCCTGAAACGCCTCGTCAGTAGTCCCGCCTTTAATTATGTGACTTTGTGACATCACAATACGTCACAGAGCCACACAGTTGCATAATTAACACCTAGCAGCTAGTTTGCCACCCAAGAACTGATTTAGCACAGCTGTTCTGTTTCTGTTAGTGGTGCTGGCTCAGGCGTGTGTGAGCTGACCAATCAGAGGAGCCTGGGTTTTCAGGAGGAGTAGGAGGGCTTAAAGAGACAGGGGCTAAAACAGAATACAGTGCTGCAGCACTGGACAGTATAGGTAAACTGATGTAAACTGTGTTTTTTGAGTACTAAAGCATGTAAAGAAATATACTAAAGATCAGCACCACACCTACGACAGCAGATGTAGCCCCAGGGTTACAAGTACTTCCAGTTGGGAACCACCAGGCTGATGGAGGAGGAGGAAGTATTGCAGATGAATTTGGGCCCATCGTTGTCTTTAGTTTGAAAGACAGAAAGAGTGAACCTGCCATACCGTCATGATAGCAGCGACAAAATCCCTGATCACACCTTTTTTTCCAAATGTATTGGAACCAATGAGACCAACAAAGTAAACTATGAACAATTGCATAACAAAAGAAGGACATGAATAGTGGAAACTACATCTTAAACAACATGCAGAATGATACTATAGAGAGAAAATCAAATTAGCTGAATGAACCTGTCAGAGAGGGCTGTAGCTGTATTTTCTCTTCATTCCAGCATCGGACCACATGTTGCACCCACAGACCACCATCGCTTATAAAATAAATGGAGCAGGGGATATTCCCTCCTCCACCAGCTGTAATTTTTGCCTTTGTTTACGATGAGTAATGGTGTGTTGGTGTCAGTGAGAGAGTGATACATGACTGTGCAGGAATAAATTGCACGTCTGTTTCATTTGTATTTAAATCACTCTGGTCTCAAACACTGAGAGAGGAAAAAAAATCAAACATGAACAAAAGAAAAAGCATGTTATGCAAAAACAGCTTATGTTACATGATTTACATTATATTTTATTTACTATATGCAGTTCTTGAATAATGAGGTTGCAATGAGAGAGTGACTGAAAGGCAGCATGAAAGTCAATGTGTTCTCCACATGTGAGGCAGTGGACATACATGTGCGAATACATGTTCAAAAGTCCTAATGTGCCTCCACGAGACAGAGAAATACAGACATAGGAAGTGATACTGTCTGGGGGGGAATTCGGGGCCCAAAGTGAGCGGCGCCACTCTCAGCCCACTTCCGAGCACTCTGCAATCCGTCAGGCTGAGTGCTGAGAGTTCCTCTCTCTCCGTCCTCCACTTCGCTCGGGCCTAATTACAGCCTTGCACTGCCTCGGGGGCCAAGCCTCCAGAAATGGGGACCACGACAGCTCGGCGAACAGACCACTCCAGAAAAAAATAATTAACCCCACTCTGGAATTAGATGAAAGGTGGCCTTTGCCCCTTTCGGCTCTTTATTTTGTCCACCATTCAAACCACATCCAGTAATCGGATAATTGTCGAGGCTCTGTGAGTGGAATCAAAGGGTAGAGATGATCATATTAATCATAATGGAGACCTTTGCGGTCGATTCCTCTGCTCGAAACAGACAGGGGTGGTGATTATACGAGAGAGGGTCACGAGACTATGGGGCAAAAAAAAGGAAAGAAAAGAACAGTGACCGTACCAGACTTGTCATGTGATCTGTGGCAGCCTCATTCCTAAAAGGTCCCAACCCTCCCCTCTTATCCCAACACACCTACACACTCACTCTCCAGACACACCAGACCCCCACTGCCATCCCAAATTCCAGGTTAGGGTTAGAATGGTAGTAAGGTTTAAGTATGGGGAAAGAGTTGGTTGGTGTCTCGAGAGTGAGGGGCACGCACACACACACACACACACACACACACACACACACACACACACACACACACACACACACACACACACACACACACACACACACACCTCCTGGTTGGACCCAGACATGTTCTGCAGACCTCCAGCTGATAAAACTATGTGCTTTTAAATCTGTGAGCTTTGGCTGTCGCTGCAGATTCTTGTGCTTTTCCCCGTCACTACAGTAACACCATCCCCTCCATCTCCACACCGAGTACAGACAAAATCACACAAAAACAGAGCCAGAAGTGGGCAAAAAAAGCATTATTACCTATGAAATATCAAAATACATGGCAGTACGTTTTAATGAAAGGGAAATTTGATCATACATCAAGAATGTGAGCTATATTCCTCTCTTCCTCCCTTTTCTTCCTTCTCTCACGTGAACTGGCTATTCATTTTGAAAAGGAACATCAATCATCATACATTTGGTTAGTTTGCGTCAATTAAGAAAAGGCAAAAAATGTATTTCCTTTCCTCTGAAGGAGACATGCAAATGTTTAGGGTCATGATTGTATTTTGTGTTACTACCAGAATAGGTTGAAATGCTTTAATGTGAAACCAGAGGTGTGACATTTTATTTTCCGAATTTTGGTGGCTTGAGGGACATAATATGTTACATTTCAGCATAAAACTATCAGCAAAAATAATTAGACCTTTGAAATTACTTAGTCAACATAGCGGAGCCTTTTTGTTTTTGGTTGCCTGCTATAACTCTCAGGAAAGTCAAACAGAAAGAAAGTTGGTGAACAAAACAAAACATAATGAACATTTCTGCCTGAGTCACATAGATTGATTTTGATCAGGAAAGGTGGTTGATAAGACAAACTTATCTGACTTAAAAAAAACTCATCAAAACAGACTACATTTATTTTTCCATGACCCCAGATTTGTTCAAAATAGATCCTCAATTTCCAAAGCAAGATGTAGTAGTTTAGGTCAAGAGGTCAGATTTTTTGGTCTGAGATGTCGTAAATCGCCTCTGTACTGTATCCAATCTTCAAACTGACCCCTGGCAGTCTTGGATGCTGTGTTCAGTCACAGTTAGGTGTCCAGTTGTGTTCACTCTCAGATAACCTGAAGCACGACTTTCTCTACGGCTAACTGAGTCATTAGCTAAATGGCTAACTGTAGCTATCTACAGTGATAACTAGTGAAGAGCAAGAGTGTCAGATTACACAAAGGGGGACCTAAAGGTGCACATGAAGGCAGGGATGGAACAAAAAGCAAGTTTTGTTGAATAAAGCTTAAAACCAAAGTCCAGGAATGACACAGGAAAAGGAAGATAGCGAAACAGGAGATACCCAAGAAACAAAAGTAAAAGTACAAACCAGAAGAAAACAAGAGGAAACAGAAACCAAAGCCGGAAACACAGAGCTTCTTTGGAAAGCCTATTTTAAATTGTGGTCATATATTACAAATGACACTATATACGAAAGAGATAACAACTCCAATTTTGTGCTTATAACACTAAACACAGAGAAAGAAATATCTGAATTGGCGCAACATTATGAAAATATTTGCGCACAACTGTACAGAGCAGAAACCTGGCTTTTATAAGACAAAACTGATAACATGTGGCATCCAGAGGCAGGCGTTCAGTAGCTAGCATGTTTTTTTGGCCTACGTAAGCTACAGCACAACTGCCGGGGCCAATGCAGACCGCTCTCGGAGCTTCAAGCGAGTGTATCTGATTTGTCCAAATCATCTTAAAACAGTGGAAAATTGTTCCGGATTAGGATTTGACAAGGAGGTTGCGGTTGGCCGCCGCAGCCTCTGACAGCAGGTTATGTTAAACACATGTACAGTAATATCCTGTGTGTGCAAAAGCAAATTCTTCACACTCCCTCTCTACTGAGTGGCTGCTCCGCGGGACGACATTCCTCCAGTACATTACTCCCTGTGCCCGACGCTCTCCTCTGCTATGCTGAATATGCACAGGTGGCTGAGAGACCCCCTTCCGAAGGGCTCTGAGCGGAGGAGAGGGAGGAAAATCAGCAGGCTTTATGAAACAAATGTTTGGCATTCCACGGAGCACTGCTCTGCTGTAGACCTGTCTGTTAACAGGCGGCTGTACGCCAGGGCTTGTTGGCAACCGATTTGACATTGGCTTCCAAGAAAATTTCAAAAAGGCAAAAGAGGAACTGTACACCTCGCCTCTCCTGCTGTTATTCTTCTGAGGTATTTTGGACATTTTTTGCGCCGGTGTTTGTATTCCCTCTCTCATCTGTAACCAATTAATAGTGGAGCTAAAAATGCTTCAGATGTAATTACTCAGGAATTTTCTCACTTACACGTGTGGTATGTGTCCTTATTTTAAGGTCTGCTTTGTAGCACTGACAAATAAGCAGAACAGGCCCAACTATGTCACACGTCCCAACAACAAGTTCAGAGAACCATTACTTCACTGTACGTGTGAGGAACAGGTACTTGAGGGTCTTTTTTTGTTGTTGCAGTGAATGCAGAGTACCATATGGGCAGGTCACCTTGAATTATGCTCGTCTGGACTCCATGTTTGGAACAGAACGGATTGCGTGGACGGATTGCAGCAGATCTCGTGGCTGAATTATATTGTGACGTTCGTTTTGTTTTGATATCAAATCTCCCCACCTTGATCCTATTTGCTCCTTTTGTAAAGCCCAAGCCTGAAACAAACATCAAGCCTATAATAGAGCACCATTTAAAATTTAATCGAAATCTTTTGAAGCTGCAGTTCTGCAGAATGACTTGCAAATACCAAGATTTGAGGTAAATAACGAGATAAACTATCTCAACATCAAATAACCTGCATTCATGAATAAACAGGTCACATGTAGACTATATAAATCCATGTGTTGTACAATAGTAGGAGAATGTACGGAGTTAATGAGAGTTACAGAGAGGTTTTAAATGTTGAATAACCATTATGCAGGGTGAACCCTTTCATTGTTTCATCGTTATACAATTTAATATACTGGTAGTGTCAGGGGGCGATGAACTAAATCTGAATAAACAAGCAGTTTAACTGCATTTTTTAGAGTAGTTCAGTCAATATTTGCAATGCTTCTTGCCATTTTTGTGTACGTAAAGGGGAAGTTCACTCAAAAATGAAAATTCAATCATTATCTGCACACTTCTGAGAGAAGAGAAAAGGAGGTGAAGTCTTGTGGTTCTCAAAACATTCCTGGAGCTTCACAGCAAAACAGCGCTGCAGCGTTCTGCTAAACAGCTTAAGTAGATGGAGACTCGGTTCGACAATCAAGGTATTCAACAACATCTTCAACAATTATTGTAACGAAAGAAAAAAAATGTATAAAACGGCTCCATGTAGCTAATTCCCTGTAATCCCAGAGATCTGATTTGAAAAGATGCTGTTCACATGCCTTATTAAGCCAAAATCGTCACTTAAGCGGCTCAGTCGAAGGTGTTAGTGCGCAGGCCTGAAATAGGTGCACAAGCTTGACTGCTCGTCAAGGATGTAAATGTCAACTGTTCCTTTATGGCAAGGCGAACTTTATTCACCATTCAGACACAATTCAAAGAGCCTTACTGGGGCACACAGACACATTCAAAATAATAAAACCAAATGTGAGCCAATAAATATGGATTAAAGCTAGGGTCTACAATCCTGGAGAGTAAGCAAGATAGCAAGATTTGAAAGTGGCACCTCCTCTAAGTTCCACTCCCCTCAACCTCCCCATCCCGTCAGTGCTCCGTCCAAAGCCTCGCCCCCACAAACTTGAACGCGCATCTGGCAGTGGGACTCAGCAGGGAGAAGGAGATGCCGGAGCACGAAGCAGCAATTCAGCTGAAATCAGCACGGAGCAGACAGGAAGTAAAGTGCCGAAATAACAAACAACATCCGGTTACTTTTCAAAATAAGACACTGGGAGAAGACACCTGCACACCTCTTGAGGCCAGCTGTCTACTGTACTGCGCCATGGCGACTCAAACCAGAGCAAAACCGGACCGGAGCCGCAACGCAGCGGACCCGTATCTAGTGGAAACTGGGCCGACTCATTAGCCATTCTCATGGCTAAAAGCAACACACAAAGAAGCTAACGTTAGCATTGGGCTAATACGAGCTACAAACGTAGCCAAGTTGGCAAACCTTACATATTTAATGAAAATAACAAATCCCCCCGAAACAAAACAAATCATTACCTGTCCAACAGAAGGAGAGCAACCTCTGCATCACTTTTCAGGTCCTCCACATGCCCCAGTTGTCTCCACCACTCAAACGCTGCACCGATGTTGACCCGGGTCTGACTTCTTTCTTTATCCAGAGGCTATTTCGTAGCAGCCATTTCTGTCTCAGGCTTTCTTTTCCTTGCCTGTTTGGCGGGGTGAGTTGTTACAAGTAAGGCTGGCTGCATTTTCTCTGCCATTGTACCCAAATGAACGTCTTCTCCTGAAACTCCGTATTTCTGCAGTGTGCTGAATATTTCCGGCATCAGTGAAACATAAGGTGTGCATGCGCGGAGGTAGGAGGTACAGAGGGGGGCGCAGGCGGAACGAGACATGAAGGCATCTGACCAATCCGAGCTATTCAGGGCTAATAGCACGGATTGGTCAGCTTTTTCTCAGTCCTGCAGCTGCCTCAGAGGTCTGATTGTTTCCTTTTTCTGAATACATAATGTATTGACTACTCTCAGGATAGAAGGACAATTCCACCCAGTATAGCAAAATGTCTTTCTGAACAACATTACAGACCCTAGCTTTAAAGAGAAGTTATGAATAACAGGTGTCAATTAGTTATAAGTATTAATTATTTCTATTTATCAACAAACCCTCTGAGAAGTTGTTTGTTACCTGATTAATCAAGTTTTTGCAACTTTTATCTATTATATTTTATTATAATTTCATATCAGATTTACATTGTCATTTTTGTACATTTGGAAACATTACTTTAATATTCCAAGGTGGGACATTTCCCGCACTGTTGGGTTGTTTCGTGAATAAAAATGTACGCTATTTAATAAAACAAACATATATACAGTGCATTCTTGTTATTGTTCTATATCTGCCTCTGACATGAAGGAAAGGAGACGAATTAAGTGCTTAAGTACTTGAGTAACTGTACTTAAGCACTGATTTTGCATCCAGTCTTTGCTTCTGTACTGTACTAAAGCCTGAAATAATCATCTTATGAATGGATTGGTCATGGTTTATGCGCTTAAAATCATACAGGTCATGCAGGGTCATGTGCGGCAGCTTCTAGGGGCCACAGATCAGCGGACACACACTCCTGCAAAACACTAAGACAGAACAAGGGATGAAAATAGAAAATAATGACGCAGATGAGGATATTAAAGTGTCACTGAATCACTGAAAAGCTAGAGCTCAGACATAGTTTGCACACACTATATACACTGTGACTCTGTCTCACACACTGCTGGCGCCCCCTGTGAATGAACCTGCGCATGGCAAAAAAAACCTGGAGTTGAGACACATTTGAAACATTTCTGTGCGTTTGTCTTTGCACGTTTTTCCCATTTTAATGTATTTCATGGCTCGAAAAAAAACTGCTTAAGACTTCAGAATAAACAGCATATTGTGACGTAAATTAAATGCATCAGGTAAAAAGTGAATGAATCCATTTTTTATTTATTTATTTATTTTTCCCCCCAATTTTTGGAATGTATACATGAAGGGGAAAATATCCTAAATGTGATTCTGCCGGTCTGCACAGGCTCCTTGGCTGCTGCAGCTCTGATGGCTTATGAATAACGGAGTCGAGGGCAATTCATCAGTAGACCGCAGGCTACCCGGGGGTGTGACTACAGTCACCGGGGTCTATATATTGAGATGTTTTGTCCGGTGGCTTTATGTGAATGAGAGAGAAGCTGCCCCAGTGAAAAAGTCACCGCAGCAGGACGAGCAGGACTCTTTGGCAGCGCACGCTCCCGGAGCTCAGACTCCCCCGCGATGGATTCCTGTTTTCGCGCACTTTGCATGACTTTTGTCCTGGCGTCGCTCACGCGGAGGTCAGGTGCTGTCGGGCCGGTCATCAAATGCGAGCCGTGTGACGTCGGAGCGCGGCGTCTGTGCAAGCCTCTGCCCAAGGACTGCGCCGAGAAGGTCCGCGAACCGGGCTGCGGCTGCTGCATGACCTGCGCGCTGAGCCTCGGCCAGCCGTGCGGCGTGTACACCGGGAGATGTGGCTCCGGGATGACTTGTCAGCATCAGCCCGGGGAGACGAAACCTCTGCAGGCTCTCCTGGAGGGTCGGGGGCTCTGTGCGAACGCTACTAATAAACGAGTCGCAGCCGGACCGACACCTCCGGTCAATGAACTGCCAGGTAAGCCCGCTGCGCGCACCTCATTTTTCCCCTTTGCGTAGATACTTTATTAAGCTTAAAGAGCGCATAACACCGTGCTACAAGTGTACAGACTTGTATTTATCACCCTGAGTACATCTCAATCCTTTAAACACGAAGGAAGATGTGCTCACGAGAAGCTTCTAATAGCTCTAAAGGAGTAGTTCCACAATTTATGGAAGATTTGCGCTATATTTGGACAAGTTTCCCTCAGATTCCCTCCATTTAATCCTCCTCATTCATGGGGAGAGAAGGTGGAGAATGAGAACAAGTTGGAGCATAAGAAGGGTTTTGGAAAGAAGAGTTGCAGCTCACTATCACATAGGTGATGAACACCTGGGCCTACCCTGAACCCCCGTCAGCGAAGACTAAACGCTGAATATCCAGGTTGGGAGGCTTTTGACTTCGAGATGGTTTAAGGGTTCAAGGCTCAAGGAAGAGACATGTGGAATCAAGTGGTGGTGGGATTCATCTCTCGCCAAAAGATATGCATCATCTTAGGAAATGCCCCAGAGAGGTGTGGATCATCCATGACCTCAACTGGCTTCTAAAAAAAAGTCTATACATCTGAGTTATCTTATTACCTCCTTAAATTACTGTCTTGTGATTAAGCGCATGCTGTTTTCATTCCTCAGTTGAGAATGTTGAGACTCAGGACGAGGAGAGGAATTCCACCGGCTGCGGCCTTCAGACCTCATTCAGCACCCACAGGCCCGCGGGACCCGTGAGACCTCCGCCTCACCCCTTCTTCCCCTCTGCCAAGTCAGAAGTGCTCCGCCGGGAGCAGCAGAAGAGGACCCAGATCTTTAAGATGGAGGAGCTCCCGGGACCCCTCATCACAGACCAGCAGAACTTCTCTCTAGAGACCAAACAGGAGCCAGATTATGTAAGTACCACAACCAATATTTTTCAGTCTTCAGAGCACACTGGAGGAATGTTTTTCCCCTCTTCCTCTGTGTTTTTGGTGTTTTTCTCCCCCTGCGGGTGATGAAATGTTTTGGGTCGCGGTGCCGATGGTTGGCAGGCGTCACGAGCAGGAGAATGGCATGGCAGCGAGCGGGTATGATGGCCCTGCGGCTGACCCGGGTCAGGCGGTTGTTTGGCCACAAGGCGTCCGCGTGCCGGCTGTACTGGGAGCCAACGAATGATGGATTGGCCTATGTGAGTGCCTGTTGGGAAGCCCTGCTGCTATTTTGATCTTCTCTTTGGCCAGAGAAGTGAGCACACACTAGTAATGGGCTTTGACTGGCTGCTTTGATTAGTGACTGGAGCACTTGGACTTGAGGACAAGCCTTTTGGCTCCTTCTTTGAGGCCCTTTGAATTCACTTTATCCCCCATCCTTTGTATAAAGTGTAAGAGTCCTAAGCTGCTTTGGCAAGCTGTTAAGCTGCTACAAAATCGGCCAGATGAATTAATTTCTCATCCCTCACCTCTTTCATATCGCAGCCACCATTGTTTAGGAATTACTGCAGGGCGGCGTGCGCTGCAGCGTGAACCAGCTTTGTGGGTGTCTTTATTTTGAAATGAGACAGAATTATGGGTGAGCGATCAGATGAGGCGTCCGCAATCTACTCAACGCGACTCGATGAACTCGAAGCTGTAGAGATTGCAGCAGTTATAATGTGTCCTCACGGCTCATTTTCCACATAATCCTGTGCGTAGCGTGCGAGCTAAACGGAAATCTCTTCACTCCTAGGTGATCTTCATGTGTAAACAAAATTCATCCTTCCATTCTTCCATTCCATTCTACTGGACGCCTCCAGTACCAAAATTCTAAATTATTTTGGACGTATTTTGGACAAACTGTACGCCGTGTGTGCAACAGGAAGTTAGCATAAACAAATCAGTTAACTGAGTGCTTTAATAGGCCACAGCTCTAGAGTTGTGAGATAATTTTCTGTTGTGACTCGCCGCTGGTTTGACTTGAACTGATTCTATTTATTTTTTCCCCAGTGAAAAGTTCAACACCATATTTTAGATAACACTGGTAGCATGCTAGTTGTGTAACACATGGAGTTCGTGTGTAATATTAACATTTGTTGGTTAACAAAGTATTTCACAAAACTGTTTAACCATCCTGCTAACTTACTTGTCGTCAGCTCAATATGTTCCATCAAAACACATAAAATTATCTTCCTGTCTCGCGTTAGCTGTAGCGTCTCGACCTAACCATAAAGAAATGCAGAACGCTAGGGGCACATGTTCAGATTCACGCTATGTCAAGATAACTAGACTGTTACGCTAACAGGATGAATTTCTTAAAGTGGCTCTCCTTCAAGTGCTGTGAGTTTTAGCTAGCAGCATGGCGGACGAGGACCCTGTGCCAAAAACCTTATGACGCAATGTTTGGTTACAATGATGGTAATGCTAAAGGAGAAATTCCTTGTCAAATTCAAGCTTGGCAGAGATCTACAGGACATTTCAAAACGGAGGGAAGAGAATGAAATTTAGATTGTGGGTCAGGATTGCAATTAGACATTCTTGACATTCGTTTTTTTTTTTTTTGGGTTGGATCGCCCACCCCCACAACATCAGCTGCAGTCGGATTTGGTTGGAGGAATTGTATTAATTGCTCATGTGCTCCCTCGTCCGTAGGGTCCCTGTCGGAGAGAGATTGAGAGCATCCTCAGCAGCCTCAAGATTACAGACATCCTGAACCCCAGAGGTTTCCGCATACCAAACTGTGACAAGAAGGGCTTCTATAAGAAAAAACAGGTAAGGAGGCGCATTCTGAGGACCTAGAATACAGATTCCCTCAATGATTTCACGAGAGGCTACACGTTATTTTAACAGCTAATTGCTGCAAGCGTGTTCACAGCTTTGAAAGCGAAAAAAGGAAACCCGCATTTCCTTTTTTACATGCTGCATTAACAGCGATTCAATGCCGAAGCCTGGCGACTCAAAACTTTAAGTCTCCTGCAGCCCCAATTACAGATTTGTAGCTGTCCTCCTGTATTCACTGGTAGTTATTAGAGCCTCATCATTGCACCACCACACCAGTGAGGTAGACCCTAGCCACTGGCTCTGGAGACGGAGACCGCAGGGGCCAAACCCCAGTGGGGTTGACGGCTGGGGCGATTGGCCGTTTAACGGGAACCCTCCCAGGGAGACAGACGTCAAGGTGGCCACCGGCACCCGATGCGCTCCCCCCATAATTGCTGGACTTTTGAGAAGCGTGCACAGAAATAGAGCCGCAGCCATCCCCACGCTCACATGGTTCACCCACGATCGGGTTGTAATAAATGAGCGGTTCTGACGCATTCATATGGAGGCACTTAGGGCTCCCGCGCCACTGTATCACCGAGGTAGCTTCTCTTATAACACACAGCAGTCCCTCCTGCTTAATGGAAGTGTTCTCCTTGACCTGCAATCATCTCATAACCGGCCTCACAACGCCAGGCTCATTGTCTTTGTTTATGTAGAATGGGCCTAGTGTACCGCGCCGGGCCCCGAGGCGCTGAAGGAGTGGCAGACGTTTCATTTCGGTCGGTTTAATTTGGACGTTTTGCACAATTCTAAGCAAAAACATCTCTTATTACAGCTCTTAATAACAGAAAATGTCTTTAGAAAAAAAAAAGACGACCCAGCACTGATTTAATGCTGGAAGCAGATGCATCCCCCCCCCCCCCAGAAACTGGGCCCAAAAATGTTGATTGCTGTACTAGTTTTTTCCTCACAGCTACACATGACTTACTCTCCCTGTAGCTCTGATGCAGCAGCAGCAGCCTGACAGCTAGACAGCCCTGCTTCCTCTGCGATCAGCCTCTCAGTCAAACCCCGCCGAAGTATCAAACTAAATACGGAAGCCCTTCTTTTCTGATCGGCTCCTCAGTGCAGCAGCAGCAGCAGCGCCGTTGCTTTTTCGCCTTTGAAATGAATGGCTGCATGTTTTACTAGAGCGGAGGTTGACCTTTAGTAAAATTGGCAGTAAAATAACAGCCCTTGGGTAGCTCCACAGACTCTGTAAGTCATTTGTAGTACCCATAATTTGGAGCTGTGGGGTATAATCAGCAACAGATGATTCGTACTGGCCACCGGCTTCTGAAAATAGATCTTGGTTCTCAGTTGTTCACAAATGGGACTAAGCAAATATTTTACCAGGTTTCTGTTTACCTTAAAGGTCTCTATATGTGTGTGTAACAGGAGGTAGACCATAAAAGCAGCTCAAAATACCACAGCGCGTTGGATGGCCAAGGCTGCGTCGACTCAGCACAATCTGACCATTAATGCTTCTTAACTATCGTTGTTCTACTTCATTGACTAAAGTGGCTCGTTACCCATAATGCTGCATATTCATCTAGATTTGCACATTTAGCTGCCCCCCCCCTCCTCTCTTCCCTCCCTTCACCTTGTCCCTTTTCCTTCACTTCTCAGTGCCGTCCGTCCAAAGGCAGAAAGCGAGGCTTCTGTTGGTGTGTGGACAAATACGGGCAGCCTCTGCCAGGTTTCGATGGGAAGGAGCGAGGAGACGCCCAGTACTACAACTCTGAGAGCCAATAGGAGCGGAGCAGGGACAGAGGGAGGGAGGGTGGGAGTGAGCGCGAGGAGAATTGTAAACAAACGGAGACACTGAGGATATTGCAAGAGAGGTCAAGAGATGGCTCGGGCCGATATATGGATGTTTGCTATTTCTATCTGTTGCCCTTGGGACCTTTGTTTTCTTCTGAGGCGGTGCGGAGGGAACAGACGAAGAGTAGCGGGAGGGAAAACAACCTTCCAGATGCCATGGATGGATTCCTCTTAAGCAGGCAGAGGACACTTTCTGAGAAGAGGACACACTTTTTAAACAAAAAAAAAAAAAAAGAGTTGATCTCAGAACACAAGAGACAAACTGTACCTGCCACAAGCGTTGACGAGAGTGCTCTTCATTTACGCACAATTTAAGTGGCATTTGCACACGTGTACATGCTTGTGATGTATATTCGTAATTTGTATGCTTGTGGTTTATTACAAAGATGTGGTCATGACATCCGTAAAAATGTATGTATGTTCGACTTTTCAGAGTAAGCATTGCAGTGCCTTACTACGAATTCCTGTTCTTACGAATTCCGTTTTTTGGCCCGGTTGCTTCCTGCTCCTCGGGGAGCTGGATTACCGGACTGTGCAGCTCCAACACTCCAGTGCATATAAACTTTTTTTTCTATGCTTGATCTCGAGCCACGGACAGAGGGACGTTTCCCTTCAACCTGTACGGTGGTTGTTACTGTTTTTTTGTTGTTGTTGTCATTTTGCATAAGCTGAATTTTTGGGGATAAAGGCCACAAATAATGAAAATAACTTTCATCACTTGCCTCGGTCGAAGTAAATACGCTGTTTGCATGTACAATGCAACCCTCAGAGGTCTATTTTTACTTAATAAAGGCAGTTTATAAAGATCAGTCTATTGCTTTTTCTATCCTATTTTCTCTTCCTGTGGCACCTTAGCCTGCTTTGAGTATGTGTTAAACTGAGCGAAAACACTTTGAAACAAGGCCCCGTCACGATTAAATAGCATTTTATTTAAAAGCATCCACAGAATTAGAACTTTGTGTACATTTCTGACAACAAGACAAAAAAAAAAACAATATAGCAGCATCCCAGACATTTTTTTTCTCCACATGAGCTCAGCAGCAAACAAAACAAAAAAAGCATAAACACACCAGTGAATCATAATAAATACTTGAATATATGAAAGAAAATAAAAAGGTGAAAATAAGTGTGAGAGAGGTGTAGCTGAGAAGAGCCCCTCAGCGATTTCCTCTGCTAAAACCTGTGGACCTGCAGAGACGAGTAGAGGTAGACAAATGCAGACCAACCCATCCCAAAAACCTCAGCGCGGCTTGGATGAGTCCTGATATGTTTGTGCTCAGCCACCGTGCGCATACTTGTGGCACTTTAAGTATTTCCCCCCCAATACCCATTGAGGAAACGCCAATGGAGATACATTCAGACAATGTCAACATGTTGAATGAATGAGCGGCTGTGTCGCTGCGTGCCGCGCGCAGCTCCAGTTTTGAATGAATTATTGAAAAAAAAAAAAAAAAAAGCTGCTGATCCTGAAGAGGGCTTGGCAGAGCTGTGGACCGGTGGTTTTGAAGCAGTGGAGTTATTTAGTCGGAAACACAAATGTATACAGTGTTGCCCTATTTACAATCACAAAAAATAGGCAGACATATAAAAAATCTAAAAATGACAAAACGGGTGATGCGAGGAAGAATATACAAGCACTGAATAAATAAGTCTTGATAGATACATACATACATACATACATCATGAAAATAAAAGCAAGAGGAAATTTTTCCCCCTTCAGAAATACAATGTTACATTTTCCTGTGAGTGATTGCAGTTCATCAGGTGGTTGATTTGACATCATTTCCCAGATTTTGAGGGCCATAGAGCAAGTTTGCTTGTGCTTATGAGCGAGTCCATTCCTTCAGTGAGTGACTTCTTGGTGACACTCTGAGTCATCGAGCAGGTCGCCCGATCCGGGGATCTTCTTCCCGTTCCAGGAAGAGACACACCAGCAGCGGGCGGGAGGTCCGACCAGAGATGACTCACACTGAAAGAGAAACAGGGATGGGAAACCACATAAATAAATGAGCCATAGCTGCGAGATGAATCCCTGTCAACAGGTGGAGTTAATCTTTTCTTGGAAAATATATAGATGCACTGATTTATCGGCCAAACATCTGTGTTGGTCGATATTCGGCTTCTTCTGGCAAATACAATTACATCTCTGGGTGATGTTTATCTGATGTGTTACATTATTATTATTATCATTATCATCATCAGTTTGTAAGGATATGTAAGTCCTGAGTAAGTGGCTGCGTAGCAGATAAAGGAGCATTTGAAGCTGTTACTTTTTTTTTTTTTTTAAAAGAAGGTTATATTAAAAGTTGTTGAATGTGTGATATTTCAGAGATAGTATCATGAAGGTATGAATGACTTTAAAACACTTTGAATATATTTTTCTGGATGAAATTTTCCTTGTTTCTCTGGCAAAACAAATGCTTTCAGTGAAATTGTAGTTTTAACAGTGGCTTGGATGGATCCTTGCCACTAGGGGGCCCCGACATTAAAGAACATCAACTCCCTGCATATATTCCAAATTTTAAAAAAAAGAAAGAAGATATCTCCTGTCTAAAACATTATTCCAGTGTTTATATATTAATTTATTAACTATAAACATACACAATATTAGGGTCAAGGTAAAAGGCTAATATCTTTTCAGTGGTTTCACCTCATCAAGTCAGGGGAAGATGGACATTTTGCATTTAAATATCTAAATCTAAATGAGTTAAGACAGACGAAAAAACATGAAATTTAAAAATATATATTAAATGTATAGTATAGGGCACAATAGCGGTCATGGGGATGTGAAGATGTTTTGTTTGTTTACCAAATATTAAATGTGTATCTGAGGGGCCCCCGAAAAATATAGTATCCCTCATGCAATCTATCCATTTATTCCAGCCCCTCAACAGTATTCACGCAATCCATTGTGAAATCCTTCAGTCCTCACCTGCTTGGCCTTGTAGAAGCCGCTCTTGTCACAGTTGGGGAGGTAGAAAGTTGTGAACTTCTCTCCCAGTTTCTGCTGAGAGCTGGTTATCGCCTCCAGTGCTGCGTGCAGTTCAATGTGACAGGGACCCTGTGAGACCAGAGAGAGAGAGACAAACAGTGAGAACTACGCTCACATGTACGTTAACTTAAAAATAACAGATAACCCCAGTTATCTCTTCCAGCAGCTCACAGATGCTCAAAAACCTAGTGCTCCCTCTAGTGGAAGGAAGGCAGAATAATGATCTTGTCTGTGTCAGGTTTTTTTCCCCTCTCACCAGTTGTATGAGTTTGTTGAGGATGGCATTCAGCTTGGCCTTGATGCTCTCCTGGCCCTCGGGTTCTTGCTGGTCGACGGCATGGTTGACACCCAGCAGGTAGGGAGGGGAGCTGTGATCAGTGGCTCCATCAGCTTCTTCTGTACAAGGTCAAGGAATAAAATGATTTTAATGTATAAAACAATCAGAAATGGGTCTCCTCCGTTGCTTTGAAGTCACACTAGAGGATCTTATAGCAAAACTTTGAGCTTACCATGGCCCACATCCTCAGCGCAGACCCCCTGTCCTCTGGTCAGAGCGTGGAGAGGCCTGGTCTCACCGGGCCTTGGGATGCAGCGGAGACCCTCGCCACAGTGGGCTGTGTAAACCCCGCAGGATGCTCCTTTATCCAGGGCGCAGGCCATGCAGCAGCCGCAGCCGGGCTCCTTCAGCACCTGCCTGCAGTCTGCCGGGATGGCCGGACAGTTGTTCAGTTTCTCCGGCACACAGGGGGCACAGTGGATAGGCTCGGGCCCCACCACGGGGGACGACCTCACCACGGCCAGGACAGCCAGAGAGGACACCAAAATCAACTTCTCGTATAATCCTGGCATCTCCAAGTCTCTCAGATAGATGCTTCTTCTTCTTCTTCTTTAGTCTCTGCTGCAACTGTACTTTTCCTTCTAAAGTGGCTTCTCCGAAACCAGCAGTATTTATACAGCCTCCAGGAGGCGTTAATGATTGACACACTGACCACAGATATAAAACATTTTTGACAAAGCTGCTGTAAAAGGTGGATGACCCTGTTTGACGTGCGTGGATCCACGCTCACAAGGTCTGTTGTCAATATTGACTCTGGAACATAAAGTGATTGTACATCAAAACAACCCTGTTTTTCCCAGCAGCCATAATTGCTCATCTGCGGCTTTGAGGTCATGACAACAGTCAAACGTAAACTGCTTTTTGAGGAAACGTATCAATGAAGTAGGAATAAATAACATCCACAATGAGGAATGCTCCATAGTCCAGGGAGTTATAGGCTATAAGATAATGAGTGGTGATTCCAAAAACTCCCATCTGTGATTGTTGTTGACATTTGTGAAGTAATGCTGACAGATTTTTTTTTCCTTTTGCTCTGACACTGTTTTCATTCTCAAACCCTGTTTGTCCCTTTAGTCTCCTTGGTGAAGGTTCCTCTTATCAGGCAGACAGATAAACAGGATCATTCCCCTTTCGTGTTGCATAACCCTAACATTATGGATCGCTGTGCTAGAATCACAACATGTTTGTCTGAAGAGAGACAGTAGTAACCGGTCGTTTCTTCGGTGTAGTATTTGTCATAACGACACGTATGGCAGATGTCAGATCACCTCCACTTTACTCTGCATGATACAAACAGCAGCATCACGCTCCGCTGTGTGCTCTATATGACCCAAAGCTTTCGTTTTGGATGTTTGAGTTTGTTTGTTTTTTAAACAGTGGTCTCATGTGTAAGCACTAATGTGGAGTGTATTTAGTATGTATGTAGTAGTTGGAGAATGCTAGTTCACATCCTGGGCATTGCCGAGGTGCCCTTGAGGAAGGCACTGACCCCTAACACTGCTTAAACTTTTTTTCCCGCCAGTTTTCAAGTCATGAACACCGGAGAGAAAACAAATCAGGGCCCTGGACACTGGTGGTGGTGACAAGGCATTTCGCATAATATAAAACACTGAAATGATGAGCATGTAGGCTGTGTGTATATATATATGCGCTTGAAGTTAGAAAAGGTTTTAGATTTAAATTTGGGGTAAATGATGGGTAGAGACGGACTGACAGAAACTCCCTGACCTTGGAATGACTGTGAGGAACATATTGGGAAAAGATTAGTGGTAGAAATCTTCTATAACACGTCAAGGTGTATAGAAGATTAATACCAAAAGTTTTTGTAATGTGTCCGGGATACCAGAATCAGATAGCAATACTTGTGTTTCTGGTTACATAAGGGATTTATGTAAGGGATTGTTATTTAACATAAAGGTTAATCTTTAATGTTGTCACTTTGAATAACAAACATGTTCGGTCAGTGGACGCAACTACAGTTGTAGCCGAGGTGTTTGGTGTTTGCTGTTTGGTTAAAGGTTGTGTTTTGTTATTTATGTAAAACTATTGCAAGAAAGAAGTTATGATTCCAAAATGAAATTAAATCAAAATTATGAACTCAAAAAAAGATGCCTTTGTAAAACTTAAGAATCCGAGAGTAAGTTATGATAAACAGGTTAGAATTACCTCTTTTGCAACATGTATTTTTGTTTTGTTTTTCTTCTCTTGTTCTTTTAAATGAATAAAAAGTTTAATATCCAGAATTACCTCTTTTTTGCATTTGCTATATTAGATACTGCTCAATCTGTAATAATACAATGATAGAATATACTGTACTCACAGTGGTCAACCCTTTTAATACTAGTTTTAATACTTCATGTTACCTTTATTAGTGTACCTTCATGTAAGTACACCTGTCAATGCAGGTCATGTGGTTTTAATGCAATTTTCAAAAGTATTTCAATTACTTAAAAAATTGTCACGTATGTTTTTCAGCCCTTCCTTCTCATCCAAAGATAACGTAGAACACAAGCCTGTTTTTCTCCAGCCGTCAACAAATACACATGTAAACACGCTTGCCTTTAAAGTACTTGTAAAACTCCTATGCAAACTTGACTTTGGCCTGTGAAAAGTTGCACAGTGTACCTTTAAAAAGGTCAAGAACTTTAAGAGTCTCAAGCCTGACTCATCAGAAACTGACGCTTGTTGTTATACCACTGCCCACTATGTGTGGGTGTGTGTGTGTTTGTGTACGTGTGCGACGGCCTGGAGGGAGCTTTGGCCTCTCAAACAGTATTTTGGCCCCCGAATCAAGAACACCGACTTGGGGAAAAAGGTAAACAGGTTCAGGCTAAAGCTGATGATTTATTGAATGTGATGCAAAAATTAAATACAAGAAAAGAAAAAACATAATGTAGAACAAATGTTTTCATATTGCAGCGAGCAGCCTTATTGTGTGTTTTCTTATTTTATAATGATTATTATCCACTGGTAACAAAAAAGGAAACAGTGACTTGCTCATTAAATGCTAACCCTTAATACGGCCCATCAGTCGTGATAAATTTGTTGTAATACAGTTTTCACCATCGACATTAACGCGTTTCAACTCCAAAGCCATTACTCAACCACCAGCTGGTGAGTCGTTGCCTCTTCGATGTTGAACATCAGGTCCACCAGCCACTCAGGGAACGGCTCTGCCTTTAGAATAGTTTTGAAAACAAATTATAATCTACATTTTCTAACGTTTAAACATATTTGCTTCAAATGAACACTCACAACCAGAGACGACTTCTTTGGCCTTTTCCTGTTTGCCTTCTTTCGCACTGACAGTTTGCGTGTTGTGTGTTTTTGCCATCTGAACTTGAAGACCTGAACACAGGAGCACCACCTCCTTCTCATTCTTCATCTGAGTTGTCACATGTGTCATTTTTATGCATCACTGCGGCAAAAAATACTTACCTTCATTCTCAGCTCACTACTGCTGGACCTCCTCTCATGTCCTAGCCTTGCCTGTTTGGGTGGGGTAGCTTCGTCTTTAGAGTCAGACACAAAGAACCTCTCCAGTTCCTCCCGGTGATCGTTGGCGGATCTCCTTCGACGTAAACTCAACGAGTGGCGAGACGGTCGGCTTGGTCTCAGGACCCTCAGTTCCTCATCCTCGTCTTCTTCTTCTGTCTCCTCCGCCGTCACCTCCTCTGTCTCCACGCCAGCTTGAACCTGAAAATCTTCCTCTTCTCTTTCTCCTGATTCGCTTCTTTTGAGGTTATCTTCCTGCTCTGACTCCTCCTGTATTGGCTCCAGGCGAGGCCTCTGTTCATCAACATTTACATTTGTGTTATTTTCATATTTAATGACAGATATTTGACTTAAAAAGACAAACAAACTGTGGATTCAAACTCACATCCTTCTGCTGGAGGTCCATTTCGCTTGACGACTGAGCTCTCTCATCTGAAAACACCCTGCAGCTTCAGACTGTCATCAGCTGATTATTCAGATCAGGTGTGGAAGCTCAACTACAGACAGATGAAGCTGGAAGTGAACAACGTGACACACAAAGTGACAAATGGAGGAATTCAACCTGAGCCATAGAGGTCTCACATTTGAAAGCATAGAAACAATGTTTTAATCCTCCACCAGCTCCACACACAAGAGCAGTTTATTGCTTATAAGTGGTGGAATTCATCCAGTGAAAATATTAAATATGTTTTGTGTCACTGAAGATTGTTAGTAATTTTCAATAAAAATAACACCTGATGTTGTCATTTTTTTGGACCCCAATCCAGTATTGTCAGTTTTTATCTAAATTATCTAAATCTAAGTCTGTCATTTAAAAAAAAAACAAAACAAACAATTTTCCACTAATTTTACCTGAATACCCTGGAACATCGCTGTAATCTGGTACTTACAGAAAACAAATAGGTTTCACGTGTTACCCTCTAATATTTATGAATCAGTTTAAATAAACTAGTGTCACCTGTACTTCTTTCCCACTGGACAAAAAAACAAAACATGAAAACCCATTAACGTCTGGCTTTTGTCTCCAGTGGGAAAGGATGTGATCAGTAATGGTTCCCAGGTCAAATGACTCTGCAATAGTCGCAGGTATATATCAGCAGTGATGGGAACCCCTTTTCACAGCACGATGTAATATCTTCCATTGAAGTTCCAGATGTTTTGTTTTCTAAGCAGCCTTCGAACATCCTCCGGTTGGTGTTGGGTTTCAAAAAAAGCCTGAAGTACGTTATCTTTAAAAAAGTTTCCATTGTTGCGACCTGACTGGCTTCTGTGGTGCTTTCTGCTCGTCCCTGTTTGTGATGTCGGACATGACAGACTCAGAAAAACATAACTGTAATTTTGTCTTGTGGCAATGAGAAAGGAGTGTATTCCCTTATTTTTAAAAAAAAGCACATATGTGCTAATTTTGGTATAAAAATCATGGCTGCTAGAGAATCTTTAAAAGTGCAAATCAGCTCAAGATGCAAAATAACTAATACATTTCTCAGGTAAACACACAATTCAACATGTATGATAATTAAAGGTACCCTGTGTAGTTTTTGACCACCAGCTATGCTGTAGCACCATGTTTTTATGACATTTTTCCCATTTTCTTGTTTGCATCCCGCCGCCTTTCAAGGTAAAAAAAAGAAAAAATTGCGGTAAATATTAAAACATGTCAGAAATTGGCCGAGCAAATGTTCATCGAGGATGGAAACACATTCAGCACTTTCCGTTTGACATACGAGGTTCTCTCATCTGTTTATGAAACACTGACCTACATGAGCAAACAAGACCGTCAGTGAGAAGACTGGCGTCACTGGGTCAGATTCCAACTTATCCCGGTTGGATAAGTCATAAAAGTGTGTGTGCTGATTCGTCATATCGAAGTTATCACACATATAGATATGTCATCTCAGTTCCATGCATTCTACCAACAGCTGTGATGCTGAGATCCATAAATTAAAGTATCATCGTCTGTTGTGTTTCTTGGCTGTTGAAATGTAATCACTGATGCATGTCACGACCTAATTTACTCATCTTGACCGCCCGTAGCCCCGATGACACCGGTGGGAGTGTTGTTTGTGAACCATCAGTTACCTCAGATTCCCTTCGACTTGACCGGGTAGGGTGATAACAGCAGCTGCACTATTTTCATTGCTTTTTTCTCATTTCATTCAAGACACATCTGAATTACAATTCATCCCGTGTCATCTTCAAATGATCAGATTCTGTTGTATTTCATTTCCAAAGCAGAAACAGCTCCTCGGCTGCACTACCCTGAAAACAGTAGCGCGAGCCAGGCGTTTGTTGACTTAACTGTTAGACCGAGTGAACCCCGAGACAAATCCTACATCAATGCTGGGAAAACAGTTTTTGGCCCCCACTCGGTGTTTGGGGGCACAGTGACACTCAACTGGCTGCTGGCTGGTGACAGGCGTAGTAAATCTGTCAATGTCTGCCGTATTTTGCTGCAAAGCTGTTATTTTAAGAGCCATAAATGAAGGTGTGAGAAATGAAATTTTACGGGGCGGAACTAACGGGGAAAAACTGCTCGTAAAAAGTTATATTTGTTAGCTGCTGATCGTTTGCAGTGCTGCATGTTGAGGTCTTGGAGGGGCGGGGGGGTTAAAGTGTAAATATTGTGTTTCAGATTGAAAATCCTCTAAAGGATCCTCATTTACAACCTTAAACCGCCGGCCCGAACGCCTGCTTGTTTAAATATTGACAATAACATCCGTTTAATTTAATCCATTTTATACACCAATATCGTCTTTATTACAAAATATTCAATAACCCAACTTTACACTGTACAAGATACAACATTAGTTTACAGCTTTTGGCTATTTACAAAAAAAAGTCCGATCTGCATATCAAAGTGAATATATCTAAAAAGGCAGGTTGCAATCACTGTAAGCTTATTGAGTAAGGCAAAAAACTTGAAACATGATGTATGTACACGTTTTGCAGATCCAGTGAAAGTTCTACAATGATGATGATGATGAAGATACAGGCTATAAAGATATCCGGAGCACCCATGCGTGCCCCGAGAGCATATCTTCAGAGAGACGTGCTAAAGGTTGTTACTTTTCAGAAAAGATAAAACTCAAAATGTTGCTTTCAATGTGTAGCAAAAAAGGATGTACGACCTGACAAAAGAAGAAGATAGCCGGACACTGCACCGAAGAAATGCGCCAATGTTAGGTGGGAGCGTCTGAAAAAAAAAAGGCTTCGGCTCGTTGTGTGCTTGTCGTGTTATGTGCTTACAGTGTTGCTCTCCTCTGCGTGTGATGAATGCCGGCATGGATTCTGACGTGAAGGTGCGCTGGTCCTCCTCTGTGTGATGCTTATCGTACTTTGTGACTGGTCCAGTTTTGGCATTAACTAGTTTTTCCATTGCTCTTTGGGTCTACACACCATCCCTGCCCCCCACTGCTGTCTGCGAGTAGACGTAACACAAGCCAACTATTGTGAATTAGGACAATGTAAAACGGCATTCAGAAACCCTCATTTTGTCCCTCCGGGGCTGCAAAAATACACTTTTTAAGTCTAAAAAGCCAAATATTCTCAACTTCCTTTCTCTTGTGTGGTGAGGCAATACAAGCGGTAAAAACTAAAGATCCGTGGAAGGCTCAATACTTTGGTTTTCTTTTCAGCAGGAGTACCGTTACTATGGCTGTCAACTCTTAAAAAGTCATGCACTACTGTTTAACTTGTAAATATGCCTTTAAAAAAAAAGCCTATTTCGTCCAGTGAGCTTCCGAGTATAAAAAAAAAAAAGAACTTTGTGCTGTTTTGTTTTTTTGTTACAATTCAGAGTTAACCACACATGCATACACACACTCACAAAAGTACACGCATGCATGCTTACATACACCAACCAAAAAAAGAAAAGAAAACAAAACAAAAAAGGGAAAGAAGAAGAAACACCATTTTACACTGTAAATAATGCAATGTATCCTTGGCATAATCAGAAAAGACAGTGCAAAAGCAATAGCATGATCAGTCTTTTTTCCGGATAATCGACGCACACATCCCTTATACGCGGAATATGTAGCACATACGAAACACAGATGCACATTATACCTGGATCTGAGGGGAACCCAGGAACACCACGAATCTAATCATCTGGTATAGAGATGTTAAAAGAGGATTCCGGGTTTCTTTCTTCCTCGCTCCACATTTGTCTCCCAAGCAGTAAAAATCCCTAAAAAGCGAGAATGATTGTCCTCGTCACCGTGTCATTTCATTCCTCTGGATGTTCACATCCTGAATGAGCATAAATTCTGGGTTGTGCCAGCAGCTCAGGATTTACAGGAAATATACCTGGACAGCCCTGTCTTCTTTAGGCCTCCAACCAGGGGTTTTCCTTCCTTTATTCATTCAAGTTGAACTTTCACAGTCTTTTGTCGTCCTACACTGCCACATCTGCAACGCCTGCCGCTGCCTGGATCTCAATCCCCGTCACATCTACGTCCTCCTCGTCCTCCTCGCCCACTGCGGGCACGCAGGGCGGGGGCAGGCATGTCGCTTGGCCGTGGCTGCTGTTGGTGGCGTTCATCTGCATGTTGCTGCCCGTGCTGGCAAAGACAGTCAGGCTGGCGCCGGAGGAGACGCTGCCCAGGTTGGCCGGGACGCTCGTCTTGCCGCAAGAGTGGATCCGGCGCGCCAGGCTGGCGGAGCGCACCACCGAAGACATGATCGTAGTGCCCACGCCCTGAACTTTCCCCTCCAGGAAGTAGGTCAGCATCTCACCTTTACCCTTGACACTGACCTTGCCGCGGCACACCAAGTCGTAGTTGGTGTTCAGCAGGCGATAGACCTCTTCTGTTACCTGTATTATACAACACAAGGAAACATGCATGTGAATGTAGTGACGTGAACTACTGTAATGAAAACACTCACTGCCCTCCTGGGGTTCAAACTAATGTCAACAGGATTCCCACACCTTAATAAAAGGAAGTTTCTGGTACTCTCCAGGCCCAAATCCATCAAATTCAAGGAGCCAACTCTACAAAGTTCAGTTGATTACTGGTAGAAAACCAGAACTACCAGAAATCAGAACAAGCACACTTTAAGGTGCACTTAATCTTAGCTTTCTTAGTTGTTTGCATTTCCAAAGAACTATCTAAAAAAGTGTTCTAGTACAAAATACATCGATTCACACACTTTCATTGAACAATGTCTATCTATGTTTTTTAAAGGAATTTATTTTTTCCATCAAATTCAAAAACTGTTCACTGATTTATACTGAAATAAAAATACATCTACTTCTATCATAAATAACTTGTCTGAAGTAAAAATGTTGCATTGACATTCTATGGACGTCTACTGTGTCTTGAACTATGTATTTGAAATATACTGAATATTATTTATATATACATATATCAAGTGTGTGATTTTGTTTTGCTGTACTCTGACTCTACATGCCTGTCTGTCCTGTGGCTCTTCCTGAGATTTCTTCCATCTTAAATTACACTGTTAAAATGTTTTTCTAAATGACAAGTTTTTCCTCAACCGAATCGAGGGTCTGAGGACAGAGGATGTCGCTCACTGTACAGATTATGAAGCCCAATGAGGCAATCTCACCGGGATTTTGGTCTACATCAGTAAAACTGATCTGATTTGATTACATCAAGCTTCAGAATAAAACCCATTCATCTGGTTTATTGCATCAAAAAACAGGTATCTAGTTAACTAAGGACCCTACTAAACTAAGTTTACTTTAGAATAGTTCCAGTTTTTGCTACTTTATTCTTCCACTCCATGTTATTTTAGAGTGAAATGTGTTTAACTACTACAGTTCCTTAACATACAAAACATGTCGAAACACTTAAATATGATGCACTATTATAGATTAAAGGCTCCACATACTCGCATAGATGTTTTCATTTATGCCGATGATTATACCTGCTGATTTAAATGTCAAGTATGTTATATGGATTTTTTTTTTTCATGCTGTTGGGAGTGCTAACAACTCGTACATAAAAATGATTATCTTGTGTGTGGATCAATAAAAAATTACATAAATTTCATCTTTCAGGATCATTAAGACCCTGAATGGAACCATTTTGCTTGGTACGTGGTTTTATAGTTTGATACTTTCAGTACATTTTGCTGGTAATACTTTTGAACTTTTACACCGGAAGCGACCATAAAATTTAATGGCATCACATTAAATTCTGCAATATTTTATTCTTGGAGAAAAAACTTCATCTTCGCCCTCTCAGAGCTGCATTTTATCTCCACACTGACACCTTAGCTGACTGTGTCTCTGCACGTTGGTCTACTTAGATATGTAGCTTGTGCTTTGTATTTCTTTTTAATGATTTCGGTGCTTTTATGATGCTTTAATTCATGCTCTCCGCAAAATTATTATTATTAACCAAGTGTATCTCATATGAAAACATAGAATGCGTTGGATACCTGTATCTTTCCCGGTACTCCCGTGCTGTCCATCCTGCTCGCCACGTTGACTGTGTTCCCCCAGATGTCATACTGAGGCCGTCGTGCCCCAATCACCCCTGCAACCACTGGACCCACATTGATACCTGCGCAAACGTGACAAAAAAGAGTATAAAGAGTTCAAAACAATGACAAACTCACACTGGGATTCACTTTGTGACTGTGTTAACAGTTGAACACAAGGGCTTGACATACCCACTCTCAGGACAAACTCATTGTATGACTGATAGTTGATTTCATCCAGAACGTCAAACATCTCAATGGCGTAGTCCGCTATGGTGCTCAGATGGTCGTAAACAGACTTCTTGGCCTAAAGAGAGGAAGAAAACCAAGCTGTTAGCATCCGTGCAGGAAATTATCTTTCATGTTATCTTCATTTTTGTGCACTAGTGTTGCAACAGTATAACATAAGGTATCCTGTGGTGTGAACATTGATGGTTATCATACATGTACTCTTGCTTATCTATGGTATTGAATTCTGGTATTGAAGTTCATATTCATTTTCACATGTCCGGACATAAATGTATAACAAAGCATTTGTTTCAACCAAAACACCCTGTCTGTCTTCATCAATTTAAAGGTACAATATGTAATAAATTTATGCGAGAACTTTCAGAAAATCCATTAAAAATAATCAACATAATGTGAAGAAATAACACATTTTATATTACGATGTCTACGTATTGTGTTGCAGAGATATTGACAGAAGTTAGCATGCTAACCAGCTAGCCCTCCCTGGCCCACACTCCTCTGGTGCTCCGAGCTCCTGGTCTGTACCACTAGATGCACAGCTAACTGAGCTAAATAGCTAAAGGCTGCTGTGACACACTGACCCCTAAACCTTTAAGAGTGACTTCCGCAGCTGGCCAGTTCTTACATACAGCACCTTTAAGGGTCACTGAAAGTTATTACAGGAATATTTGTATATCAATTATCATGAAAACATCACATTCGAGTGCGTAAAATCGGATACTGTTGCGACCTGATGACGCGCTACATCCACTTCTACACTTGCAAACAGAAGACGTCCTGTCACCTTGGTGCCAATGGTGGGGACGAGGCCCACAGCTGCCATGTACGTGCTGCCGATGGTTTTGATTTTCTCTATGTCTTTGTAGCACTCCTTGTCCATGAGCTGCAAAAACACACATTCAGATAAACAAACAACAACAATTCTTTGACATTTCGAGTCAGAAGAAGAAAATCCTCGCCTCACCTCGTCAAAGTCGGCGATGATCTCATTCAGCAGTCTCAGGCACTCCACCCCCATGTTGTTGCCGTCCAGCTCGATGTAGAAGTCATTGAAGTTGGGGATGGAGGCGAACAGGACGCCGACCTGTGCGTACGACTGATAGTACAGATCCTGAACGGGAAGAAGGAAGAACACCGTGTAAAAGAATCACACACCTCACGTGTTTTCTATTTCTTGTCCTATGTCTATTTATCTACCTGTTGGTCAGTCTGCCTGCCTGCCTGTTTATTAGCGAGGCTCACCATGTTCCTGGGGTTCGACATGAGGAAGTGTTGAGCCACGTGGGCAGGCAGGAGGTTGAAGAGGATCCTCCTGTTGTCCAGCTTGACCTTCTCCATGCCGTCTCTCTCCTCTTCAGCCTGACACACACAAACGCACAGGGAGCAGCTGTGAGACTGTCCCGCGTTTTCACCACACGGGGTCAGTAGAAAACCGTTCTCCTGCAGTCGGTTCTAAAACGGACTTGGGTACATTACACGACCAACGCTGCCAGTTAAATGATTAAATAGCTTAAAATTACGCTTCAACACTTCAATCTCACTCTGCACAATAGTCCTTTTTTTGTTCCTGCTGCCAAATTAAAACAAGAGCCAGAACAAGCTTCTTACCCTCATTTTTTGCCAAAGAACAGACGGCCAGCAGCCTATAAATACAAAATCCTCTACACGTGGCCGAACAGAGAGCTGAAACGGCAGCATTTCTACGGTAAACTTATGTTATGGTAATTAGATTTAAGCCTCTCGACATCCCAAAAGCCTATTTCACTCGCACACTGAGACCCACACACACACACACACACACACACACACACTTCCTGACCTGAACAGCCCATAGGAAGTCCAAGCGTAGTTTGAGGTCGAGTTGCCGGGAGTGGAGGGCCAGGGCACCAACAAAGAGCAACAGAGACAGGATGGGCTCATAGCCCCGGATGTGGAAGGACCCCCCACTGTGGAAAACACCGACACACAAGTCAACACCGGACTGGACCGGACCACACAGAAAAACTACACATAAAAACTGAGTGGACCCCCTACAGAGTGCGAGGCAATTGTGAGCTCATTTTACTAAAGAAATAATGACAAACAATGAGTAGGCAAAAAACTAAAGAGAGAAATGAAAGCGGAATTAAATGTGCTTTAAATGTTTGGACCAATACGATATCATATTATTTGCCGAAGCATGGCTGCATTCAAACAAAATGAGTTTTTCGGCAGGGATCTTTATCTTACTAAGCTTAACAAATCCAACGTTATCGCTTTCCAGGAGCGCATTAACGATCCGAGCTCCGACAAAATTGGCCAGGCCCCTTGGTGCTGGTTTGAAACAGCTAACGCGCTCCCATCATCCGGCCCACATTGTCCTTTCAGGCTTCTGATTTGGAACTAATGAGCACATGTGCTGCATCGGAGGGTGTGAAATGAAAGAGTGTGTGTGGGCTGCAGACAAGCAAAGACTCCTCCGCACGCATGCATACATCTCGGCACATGTGCTGTAAACGTTCTTCTAAGACTCCTCCGTGCTCTCTCTGGAATCGGGGCAAGAATTAATTGACTGAGAGTCTTGTCCTGATAACTTGAATGACTCACATTCAAAGATTCAAGTCAGTATCTGCTCATGCTCATGTGTACGGAAAGATTTGTAGTTGCCAAAATATTTCAGTGTTGAAGCTGAAGTAGATGAGGACTTGAAAAAAAACAACCAAAAAAACAACACAAGATGGTCTCCGGAAGCTCAAAGATCCCAAATTGATTTTTAAAGACGTTTTTTACACACTCTTTCAGCCAAAATCTTCACTGCAGCTGCGTAGCTACAAGCGTGCACCCCGTGTGAAGCGGGTGCAGGAGCTCAACCGTGCGTCAAGGTTGAAAACACAACACAACATTTGAGCTTCCCACCCGTGAGAGTGATGTCAGAGGAAAATGGCCGCCGTTTGCATATGGTCTGTGCAGCGCTGTTTTGCTCTGAAGCTCCAAGAAATGTTTGGTGGCTAAGTCCCTTCACCTTTTTTTTTTTTCTTAGCGTGTTGTGTCTGTTCAGTGCTGGCGGTCGTGCTGCGCCCGCGAACCTCACCCTGCGCTCTTGCGAAAGCCGCTGAGCTCCAACACGGTGACATACAGCACCCCCAGAAGGAGCATTAGCGCCATCTTTGGCAGCCAGGAGACCCGCAGGAAAAGTGCCAGGGTGAGCGTGCCCACCACACAGGACAGGAAGGCGTAGCGGGCACCGTCGCAAGGCAGCTCCGCCATGGTGTGGTTGGCGCCGCTGTCCACATCGATGATGAGGATGGAGCTGTTGGTGTTGGCACTGCCCCACAACCAGGGCATGCAGCCCACCTGACAGAGGACAAACAGGAGGATACGCGTGCATGAAGATGATAAGATATTACAGCAGAGGATGGATTCCTCTGTCACCGCACTGCATCTCACTCCTCAAACATGCCCTGGAGTTAACCCTTCCTACTTACCACACAGGCCTGGGCCACAGCGTAGATTAAGAGCACTATGAAAATACAGAGAACAGTGCGGATCTGAATGGTCAGGCACCCTGGAAAACACTGAGAGACAAGAACAAGGAAGAGTCGGATGAAGTGGGTTAGGGTTAGTTGGTCTTTAGTTGGCAGACGACTTACATTTACAAAGTGGAAGCAAATAAAGTATATGTTGGGCTGCATTCTAACCATTTCTGACACAGAAAGCAAGAGCTGAATCAGCATAAAATGTTAACAAATGGTAAATTTATAGTTAATAAAATGTAGTTTCACAGTCAACAGACAAAAAATGCTTTATAAACCATTTAATGAGGATTTTTTTATTGTCATTTTGCAACTGATGTTTATAACACTTTGTGAACATCTAATAAATACTGTGTAGTTCATCTATAAACATTATAGAGCCATTATGAGGTCGCAACTGATGTTTATAAACCTTCAGGACTGCTTAATATTTGATAACCATGATAACCATTTACAATAATGAATTGAATAAAATGTGAATGAGGGAAAAAAAAGGGGGAGACTGTTACTCGGGTCAGGTGACGAAGAGAAAGCCGCGGTTATTACCTGTATTCTAGTGATGTGCAGGTACATGATACAAGCTACTAGGAAACAGATGCAGAAGACGAGCAGGACTAGAACCGCCGTGCCCCTGAGTGGGAAAAGTAAGAGAGGAGAGAGACATACGGCGGAGTTAGTTCCGAAAAAGACAAAGAGGCCTGGAAGGAGAGAGAGAGATGAACAGAACCTGCTGGACATACTGTGGTATGATGAGAAGATAGACGAGGCCAAACAAGGCAGCTAGGATCAGAGAGAGCACCACGGCGCTGGTGAAGTACTCATCAGGAACCTGGTGGTACTGCGCAACAGAGACCAGATAAGAGTCATTAACATTCATCCCGCAGGCTTCATGTGGTGCGCGGCTACTGGGCGCGTCTGCGGTCTCTCACCCTCTGCTCCCGCTCAGAGCACTTATACATGAGTGTGAGGAAGTTGAGGTCCGCCGTGTCCGACTCGGTCTGGCGGGCCTCGATCAGCCGCCCGATGTAGCGGTTGACCCGGGTCCTGGGGCTGCTCTGGATCAGGTTGGCCTGGTTCGCGTTGGTGCGGTTCCTCAGCTTCTGCGGAGCCGTCCGCATGGCCCTCCGCTGGTGGGAGAAAGAGAGAAAGGAATCTTCACTGAAATTATAGACAAAAAAAAACAATAGTGAGACACAAAGAAAGGCTGTGTTTCTCCGCACTAGTGTGATATTATCGTTTCATGGGAACAAGAGGTGAGTAAGAGTCAACAACAAACACGGGCGCCTGATTATACTTTCAAATTAGGACGTCGCCTTCACACTTAACTTCATTACCGAACGCGCCCCGCAGTGTCTGAGTGTCTTCCGAAGCCCAAAGTGAGCAGCTTCGCCAAAAAAAAACAAACAAAAAAAAACATTGGGCGCTGGAGCAAAGCCTGAGAGTTAACGCGGCAGAGTGGATGTTTGTGGAGCAAAGCCTGAGAGTTAACGCGGCAGAGTGGATGTTTGTGTGTGTGTGTGTGTGTGTGTGTGTGTGTGTGTGTGTGTGTGTGTGTGTGAGTGTGAGTGTACATGTAAGGGGAGCAGGCTGGATGAATTGTGTGGCTCCGTGGCTCGGCAGGAGAGCAGGACGGTGAGCGAGAATGTTTCACGAGTTCATTACGTGACACGAACGTGTACGGCTCACTGACTCCCCTCGTTTTTTTTTTCTTCCTTACTCCTTTCTGTCGTCCCCTGCTTCTGTCTTTCCTTCCTTAATTGCTGCACCCCCTCCGTGCTCATCCATGATTCCTTTCTTCCTTCTTTTCCAGCCATTATACATTCTTCCCTCCTTTTTGCGCAATTCTGTACATTCTTCCAACTTCCATCTTTTCTGTCCTGCTTCAGTATATCTTTGTTACCTCTCTCCCTGCTTCCATCCTCCTGTAGGTCTGTATATTCTTCCTTACATCCTTATTGCTTATCTTGCTTTTACATATTCCGTTCCTAGGCGCCTTCTTTTCCCTCCCTGCTTCCATACATCTTTCCTTCTTTGCTTCCTTTCCTAAATTCCTTATGTCTGTCTTTCCTTCCCTGCTGCCATAGATTCTGTCTTACTTCCTTCTTCCTTTTCCTGCTTTCCTGTATTCTTCCTTTCTTCTTTCCCCTCTGTACTTACAAACTTTCTTTCCATCTTCCTTACCTGTGTCAGCATATCTTTCATTACTTCCTTCCCTGTGCTTTATATATTCTTTCTTACTTCCTTTGTCCCTTCCCTGGCCCCTCTCTTCCCGCTACATCTCTCCTTCTTTGCTTCCTTTCCAAGTTCTGAAAATTCTTCCTTATGTTTGTCTTTCCTTCCCTGCTTCCGTATGTTCTTCCTTACTTCCTTCTTCCTCTTCCTGCTTTCATATATTTGTCCTTCCTTTTTTCTTTTTCCACTCCCTCTTTCCATAAATTCCTCCTTACTTCCGTCTCTCTTTTTGCAGATTATTCTTTATTTCCTTTTTCCCATTTCTGTTTCCATATATTCTTCCTTCTTCTCTTCCTTTCCTGCATCCATTTATTCCTCCTTACTTCCATCTTTTGTTTACATTCATTCCATATTACCTTTTCTTTCCCTTCTTTAGTCCTTTTTCTTACCTTACTTTTTCACTACATATAGTCTTCCTTACTGTCTTTTTTCCCTCTTTCTTTCCATCTATCCATCCTCAGTCCCCACCTTCCTTCCCTGCTTTTATATTTTCTTCCTTCTTCTCCTTTTTCCATCACAATTCTCTTCTTTTATGTTTCTTTCCAATTTTTTCCCTTGCTCTTGATTATTCACCCACAGTCCGTCCTTCCTCCCCTGCTCTGGTCTATTCATCCATACTTCCTTCTCCACACCCTCTCTTCATCTTTACCGCCATACTTACGTCCCCGTTTATATTTTGACTTCCCTCCTTCCATCTAGACTCTCTCTCTTTTTCCTCTCTCTGTTCCCCATTACCATCCCTTATTCATCTGCGTCTCCCTCACACTCTTGTTTTGTTATTTATGAGGCAGCAGCACAGTGACCTGCAGATGCCGACTTCTTCTTATGCTCCATATTGTGCTCAGCGTAGCGCGGGACACGTCAGGCAGCAGCTGCATGTCCGCTGCACCAAATAAAAATCCTATTCATTCATCCCAGGTCCGGCGTATCGCTCCCCTCCGTGCCTTGAATGCATATGTCGTTTCACACAATCCAAGTGTGTGTGGTCTGAATATGAAATTCGCCATTCGGCAGAAGGTGCACGTACATCTTAACCTGTCGCCACTTTTCGCTTTTCTATTTGCCTGTTTTATACTAATCTGCCCTCTGTCTGCAATGTGAGGATGCGGTCATTACTGGCAATGTAGACTGAAGAGGGAGTAGTGTGGATCCATTGAAGGCTGCTACTGAGGGCGATGTTGCGAAAGTGGGGAGACGATGCTTCGTCAAACTAGCAGAACAAATGTTAGAACACCTTGTAAACAGCTCATGACATAAGACAGGGCATTTTATATATGTCAGCCTGGTGTTCTTCTATCCATAAGAATAGTATACTACACCAAGTCCCGACATTGTTTGGACATAAATTAATCCTGAGCATGCTTGTCATGAACTTAAACATAACTGCTACATACCTTATCTCAGTCCTAACCCTGAAAAGTAATCATTAACCATTTGTGGACTGTTTTATATGGAAGTGACAAACAAGAAAAGTATATAACACACTCATATACACAAACCCATACACACACACACGTACACATACACGTACACCTGAAAATCTGGATTAAAACAGCTGTTGCGGGAATTGTACAGCTGCCAGGCCAAAGGATTTCTCTTCAGGCGCACAAGGTCAAGTAAGCTCTTTGACATTCTGCCAGATTGCCTGTGTCACTGACAGTATGTGCGGGGGTGGTGGGGGGGACGGTACATTGTAGGAGCAACATGCTGAGGTCATTATAGCTGACAGGATCATCAATTACCAGCGCTCCCCTATCTTCTTACGATAAAGTGTACATCATGTGTCAGCCATGGATTTATCTGCTGACTGAGGTTTGTAAAGCCTTTCATGGTGAATTACTTTCCTGCAAATTTAGCTAAGCCCACAGCACATATAAACACTAAAGTCTTATATTTAAACAAAAAACAATTGAGTGCCATGTTTGCTAACCGGTTGGCGTCCAGATTGATTAAAAAAAAAACAAAAAAACAAAAAAAACCTCAATGTCATAAAACAGAATAAGAGAGTCTATGATTTGGCACAGGGCTGCAACTTACAATTATCTCCATCACTAATTAACCCGCCAACTGATTCTAGATCTATAAGATGTCAGAGATGTCAGAGAAAATTGTGACACACTCCACTATCCAAAACTCAAGGCAAAGAAATAGACTGCTAAAAAGAATGACTTCTCAAGATCTGTGGAAGGGAAACATGCCAAGACATGCAATAAGGCGACTCTTGACCATCGTCTAACAGCACAGTCGTACTTCAGAAAGGCCGTGCTGCAAATATCACTGTAGGAGTGTAAATGTGCAGTGTTCATTGAGGTGACAAAGAACGACCGCGGGAGCGCCTCTTGCACATGCTAATATCTACTGTATGTCCAGAGTTCACGTCAACAGAGCCACTAAACCATGAAGGAATCCACAAATGCACATTGTTCCTCCTCTGTTTGTCCGCAACTCAAGAGATGTTGTCTTTTTAAAAAGACAATCCCGAGTATGAATAAAATGGCAGGAATTATTATAAATGTTGATTTGTATATTAATTTATTCTGTTGATTAGAAAGGAGAATAGTTTGAAATACCTCTAAATTGCTTTGGAGAAGACTATTGTTGCCATGGTCGGGTTAACTTATACGAGGATACTTAAACAATACCACAAATAAAGACAGTAAAGATTTGGTATATGGATCAATTAACTGCTTTTAGGGGGTATTTATTAATCCAGGTTTTTCAAAATAAAGCGTTCACCAAACATTTTTCACTACTGTAGAAAATGCTAGACATTCAGACAGTATTTATACGTTTTAAGTCTCTATCACAGCACGAACAAACACAGAAACGTCAAAACATACACTGAGAGTTTATACCTTATCACCGTCCTCGCAGTTCATGACATTGGAGAAGGGAATCTCAGCCTTGAACATCTTCCTGCAGTGCATAAGCTGCACTAGTAAGTAGCACACAGTTTTGAACTTCATCTTTTTGGCGGGCTTTATATCCGAAAGAATCAATCCTGGGAATATCTGTCACCAGATAAGAGACGGGAACAAGGATTAAATCATGATACCCCACACAGTAATATATATTATGTAAGGGTCTAGAAATCATGCACAGGCATTGGACTGTCAGTATGCATGCGCACACATGCTCGTGCACACTAACACACACACACGCACGCAATCACTATTACCAAGCTCAGGAATTTAGCTAAAGTGGTTAAAATAAGGTCAATCCCCTAGGTGATTTTAATAGTTTCAGGACTTCGCTGCCCTCATTTCTCTTTCTTAAAACTATTTTAGAAAGACTGATGTATATTAAGCACAGAGTTTGGGGAAATGTACGAAATATATGCTTTGTTCGATACACAAGGTTGGAGGTTGGTCCGTAAGCAGGAGAAATGAATGGCACAATAGAGAAAATGGGTAAAAACCTATCCAACACAGCTTAGTTAGGGCACATCTTTCTATGAACCGTGTCTTTGATGAAGTCTAACCATCAGCTCCATTAAGAGGATTAGCAAAGTCTCCTGCATATCAAAGAAAAAAAATTAAAATCACGCAACCGAGATGTCACAGGTCACATAATGACTCATGTAACCTATGTGAAAGCCTTAACTTGCAGAACATGAAACCTACTGCAAGACATTATGAGGAGAGGGAGAAGGGAGAGGGGAGAGGAAAGGAGAGGAAAGGAAAGGACAGGAAAGGAAAGGAAAGGAAAGGAAAGGAAAGGAAAGGAAAGGAAAGGAAAGGAAAGGAAAGGAAAGGAAAGGAAAGGAAAGGAAAGGAAAGGAAAGGAAAGGAAAGGAAAGGAAAGGAAAGGAAAGGAAACAGAGACAAGACTGAAATTCCCTCTCCAGCTGCTTGTGGCACATCTGTTGGAGATGTCCATGTTATTAATGTGGATGCACTGACGTGCACACACTCACACACATCTCTGTTAGTTTGTCAGGCTGTGCAGATTTAAGATGCCACTGGCTGTTTTCTTATTTCTTTATAGCTCCAGTCCAGTCCATTTCAGGCTGGACATGAGTTGGACTCAACAACAAATGTGTGACAGCTCCATCGTATGATGGAAGCTATATTTCTATTTAAAGGATGGTGTTATTGTAGATCTTGGCGTACACTGGTCCAGATAAGCCTGCTTTGTCAACCTACTCTGATTTACCACGTGCAGTAGTTCAGGTTAATATGGATTAGCATACGACCTGCAGAAGCTTTGCTAATGTGTACAGCACACTGTCTAGCTGATAAAAAGTTCGGCTAAGGCCAACATCTAATAGGAAGGGTTATCTGAAGATAAAACTATCTGCGAAAGGCTCATAGAAATAGACAGTAGATTGAATATACATTTTCTTAACACAGAACTACAATATGATACCTTCCGTCGGTGAGATGGCACTATAAAGAAGGTTTCAATTTCATGTTTTTGGAGGAAGGCGTTCCTTTCGTGTCCGTTTCCAGGCTCCACCTCATAATCTCCATTTAGGCACTCCAGCGTGGATCTGGTGATGTGGACTTTCCTGCAGAGACAGGCAGGACAGGATAATATACACGAGTCACAGCAACTGCAACAGCAGCGGTTAGGTGCACTTCGGCACAAACTGTCCAGGGCAGGTCAGATGCAAAGGAGTTATACAGGAGACATAAGGCTGACATCTTACTCCTGCAGGCATTTTGCGAAAAATAAAAAGATGACAAAACTTACTTTAGTATACTGGGGGGAAAAAAGCAAGATTATGTAACATTTTTTACCTTAAAATAACAGATTCAAACTCATTTTGATGTTACAGTGTCTTGTAATAAGGTGAATGGTGTCTCTGTCTCAGCCACTATGCCCCCATCACTTGTCTCTGCACTATGTAACTTCAGTGAGAGAGTAGGATCACAGTGTGTTTACTTAAACATGCAAGTTTTCAACACATTGTTACACTCTTTACATTTTCAACCTCATCCTGGTGTATAGTGTATAGAATTTAAGCCATTTTTTCTCATAATCTGAGCCAGATATTTCCACTTAGCGCTTACGTACACCAAACTATTCAGTTTTATTCCTATCTGTAGTCTGCAGGTTTACTGAGTGGTTTGTTCATACAGTTAACATGTTACACTAAAAATACGGTAAAAATGTTTTGTGATAAAAAGAGATTGTCAACAAAACGTAACAAGAATATTGAACCCAGTTTTACACATTTTTAGAAAAACTTAAATGCAAAATGTAATTGTTTTATATCTTGTCTTTATGATCCATCGTTAAAATTTTTACTCTATTTCACCTGTAGCGTCTCCCCGTACAAACATTAATACCTACACTTGACCAAAAAACAAACAGGACAATATTAGTATAAATATTCACACTTCACTGTACAGATTTCAATAATTGCTTCTACATTTCATAATAAGTTAAAATCACTTTTTTTGCCAGAGCACCACAAACAGAAATCATGTGGTCATCGGCGTAGAAGTCCAGTACTTACCCAGGTAGTCCTCCAGCCTCCATCACATTGGCAAGGGTCACATCATTGGACCACACATCGTATTGCCATTTCCTGAGGCCCAGCACTCCACACAGCACCCGACCCGTATGCAAGCCCACGCGCATGTTTAGGTTGACTTCAGTGGCCTCAGCTACTGACCTGCAGGGGGCAGAACATACGGAGGGTTGGAGTGAGGGTGTAGGATCAAATCTGTATCAGTATGGACAGTGTATCTGTAATCAGGCAATTCAAGAAAAGCAGTATTTATGTATGACGGTTGAGGTCAGATACAGGCGACAAACACACGTCCTGAACTCAGAATATAATAAATTTCACTACTACAAGCTTTCTTTGTAAACGCTGTGTCAGTCAGTCAAGAATGAAAAAAATCTTCCCCCTTTTCTCTACCTTGCCCTGACATCCCAAAATAGACTCCAAGAACAAAACAGACTGCTAAGTTGAGCATTTCTATTTAATCAGCGTTGAGGAAAAAGTCTAATCTTAATTAGCAGGCTTCCAGTCAAGTCATGAAAGTATCTGATATTATCTTCTGCTGCATCTCAATCTCTCACTTTCTTTTTGTTCCTTTTTTTTCACACTCCCAAACAACGCAGGCTATGCACAGAGAGAGAGAGAGAGAGAGAGAGAGAGAGAGAGAGAGAGAGAGAGAGAGAGAGAGAGAGAGAGAGAGAGCAGAAGCACTTTCAAGCTCAGTAAAATTGCTTATTTTCTTTCTCCGGTAAAGCCTTTTTCTCCCACCCGACTGTGGTTCTGCTCGCTCAGATGTTCAGTGTTAGAATTCAATCGCAGCACACATGGCTGACCAGGCTGCAGTTTGCTCTGCTCGAAGGAAAATCTCTCAACATGGACTCAGTTAAACAACTCAGTGTTTGGATAGAAAATAAAAATGTTAGTGCAAAAGCATATTCTGTTAAACAGATGGACAGATAAAGATTCCAACAATAAAACAGTTCTATATAATGTCACAGTCATAAAAATAAAAAAAAAGAAAAGAAAATGAGTAGGTACAACTATGAGATGTAACACCCAAACAAACATGAACGCTCACGTTATGGTGTCGATCATGTCCAAACCCATCTCGACGCAGCAGTGGGCGTGGTCGGTCTTGGGTTGGGTCAGTCCGGACACACAGTAGTAACAATCCCCCAGGATTTTAATCCTGCGACAGTGGTTTTCCTGCCAAACCAAAAATAAATACATACATTGTGATTCCATGCAGGGCTGCACAGTAAATTGAAACATTATCAAAATCACAATATGGAAAATTAAAGCAATTTTTTGATAAAACAGAAGTTAAACAGAGTTATAGTGAAGTACTGCGGTGCTGCAGGGATGACAGTAATATGAGCCAATCAGTACCAAGATCAACTTCACAAAACAAGTCTTGATACAGCACTTCTGGCCTTTCACAGGATTCAAAATGAACCTTTAATCATCATAGTCGGCTCATTTATTGTTAAATAAACCTTTACAACAGGACCAAAAGGCATCATTCTTCTAGCTCAATCAAAACTGCAGCAACAGTGTTGTTTGTGTGCAAGAATTCTGACATTTAATTATAGTTTATCCATCACAGTGATTACACCGATCCATATCCATCAGTGTAATTTATAAAGTATCGCTTCAAGCTACCCAATGCTGCAAGTAGCAAGGTCGATTGAGTTTGTGGTGCAGTGGAGTTACAGCCCTTCAAAATGAGAAGATTTTTACCTTAAAGTCTAACGTCATCATCATCGTTAATACTGTGATGTTTATAATTTGTAAAAAAAAAAAAAGAAAAAAAAAAGTGTCATCTCCAAAAATTTCAAGCTAATTACACTTGGGATGTTGAAATTTAATGACCCATGCTTTCTTAAAAGTTGTACAATTAATTTCTGAACTTATAATGGCATCATTTTAGGTATTATGCATACTTTGAAACATTAGAATAAAGTGATATATTTCTAATACAAGGATCCACCTGGGAACCCATTGAAATGAGTTAAAACGTGGGTGTTCGGGTGTCAAGGAGCAAAACCCCTCCATCACAAAAACCCTAATTAATACTCATGGCAGCAACAGTTCAGCTAACTGTTCCAAAAAACACAACTATCCCTGTTCATGAGTCTACGCCATGTTGACCTGGATTGAACAACGAAACACCAACACAACAGTAAACTTATTAAAGGAGTAGTTCAGTATTTTGGAGAAATACACTTTCACTCTCTTGCAGAGAGTTAGATCAACATCACTCTCATGTCTTATAATGCTAAATATGAAGCTACAACCAGCAGGTTAGCTCAGCTTTGCTCAAAGATTGGAAGTGTAGACAGTTCCCAGTCTTCACTTTGTTTTTGGTAATTTTTCAACAGTGGCAGCACCCTCAGAAACATCAGAGATATTACTGGAATTTGATCGGAATATCTCTATGATCCTTTTGCTCCTTCACAGCTACATGTTGTGAATTATACTACAACAATGTACAGAGATGAGTGTTGATAAGATACAGTTTAGAGCATATTAGAGATCCACAACAACGCTGACAGAAGGGCACGAAAGCCTGGAACTCATAAATAACCTCGGAATAAATAAGTGTTTATGCCAGCACGGTAGTAGAAAGCATGCTGGTGACACCTGCTGTGCGGTCCAGAATGAACAATCGCAAAAAAAAAAAATGTTGAAGGCAACAGAGTAAACAGCACCCAGCCAAAGACTCCATATATGGATAAAATATGAATATAGATATATACATTTATAGGTATACATATGTGCACAAAATCCTGAGAGACAGAGGCAGTCAATAAAGCAAAAGACCCTTAGAACACAACAGCCATGACGCATGTACCCATCACATGTTCATTATCCCATGCAAACTCTCGAGACATTGAACTTGAACACACGATACTGAACTGGTTCCCACGCCCGCGGCGCCAAATCAACGGCTCAGCCTCACTTTGGGGAATAAGGTGAGTCACCCTCTCACTCTCAGCAGTGGCATGAAAAGGCGACACACAAACGTAAACCCAATATTAGAGGATATGAGCAACAGACGCTCATTTTACCAGGGAGACCGGGTTTACCGTGGACGCCTCCTCATAACCCTTTATTGTTTCCATGGAGGTAATGGGATCGCTGGCCACGCATGTGACGAGCGCAAAGACTCATAATTATGCGCAATGGTGGGCACAAGACAAGAACGATGCTCTATTTTTAACACACGAGCCATGTGAGTTTCAGGGACAGAGACAGAGCGGGATCGCCGGCGCTGGTCATGCGTTTGGGGCATGGAGGCCCACCACGTGCTGGCCATATAATATAAAAATATATTGTTGGACACAAAGGTATAAAGTAAAAAAAGCACTCTGCAGCGGTATTGTAGACTGTCGAGCAGCTATTTGTAGTTCCGCTCTGACAAAGGCAGTATCCCAAAATCGAAAAATAACTACTGATCTCATTCACAAAGGATTCAAAGTGATTTGCGATATAATAATTAGGTACTCAGATAAACATCATGCTGATTAATTAAAGTTAAGGAACACATATTAACCGTCAATCAGTTACCTATTAGCAAGCGTGTTAGAAGCATACTGGCTCTTTATCAGTCATTAAGAAACACTTATGGATGACTTATCCTGCAGGACCGTAATCTACAGCTACAAGGCCATCGTAAAAAAGAAGTTGTTGTACATAAATTAAGATCTTAATGTGCCTTGCTCAGTATGGGCCCTTAATAACATTTAATAAATATGTTCATACAGAATTAGTGTTGTTAAGATAATGGCATTTCTAACTACAATACAATATCTTTAAAAAAAAAAACAATGTTTTATAGCATTTTTGAAAAATATAACAATATTGGGCATTGCAAATATGACACTTCTTTATTACTTATAATAGAAAATCCTTCTTTGAAGTCTTCCACATGTTTATTCGACCATATAACCTTTTTCAACCAAAGAGCCAAAGAGGTCTATTATATATCAAGTACCTATTGATAATATTTTAATATATTTGAAATGTGGATCTCAACAGGACATACCTGACTACATAAATGAAGGTTACTCAGGTCTCTTCGGGGTAACTAAGGTCACAGTGGACCAGTAGCAGATGGCGCTACAGTGAGGCATGGCTGAAGCTACAGGAAGCAGGGAAAGCCCTGGTACTTATAGAGTCTCCTACTCTGTACTTTTCCTGTGCTAATCTGCACTGTGAGGGCTTAGGAGCTGATTCAGTCACAAGCTGGATTACCACCGTCATGTGACTGAAGCATTGTGGGCAATCTGGGTGGTCATCAGCGAAGAAGACAGATGAGCAGAGTGTATTAAGCCCAGGTAGAGTCCGACACCTACTTCCCCTGGAAAGCAAGCACAGAGGCAATGCATTCTGGATGTTTTGTTTTCATCTTCGCCGAGGTCAGACTATATTTAGAGTAGGTGTGGTTGCATTACCAGACACCTTACATACAGTAAAGCCATATCCTCACAGAGATGCAAATAAGCAAACACTTCAGCGCTCGCAGACAAAGAGAGGGAGACAAAGAGGGAATATTCAGTGAATGATGATGAAGGAAAAGATGAGCCAGCTGAGAGAGAGGCAGCAGTTCATTTCCTATGAGGCCCCAAAGGAGAGAGCAGTACACACCGTGCTTTGTCTGTCATACAAAGACAAAGATCAGTGCTGTGTACACATTATTGATGAGACCAAAGATTAGGGTTTCCACTCTCGTAGCTCCGGGTGGTTGAAAGGACAGGCCGTGTTGCTTCCAGCTGTTTGACAATGTAGTTTGATTTTTTTTTTAACACTGTTCTCACACAGTCACACTATTTTATGTGTATTATATCAGAACATTGCACAGATTTGAAAGAAAAATTAGTCCATTTGGCTCTGAATTATTTCACGCCAACATTTCATTAATGTCAGCAGACGGTGATTCATTGCAAGGCGTCTCTTGCCGGGCAAAATCGTAAAAAAAGAAAATTGCGATTGGATATTTTCCTTTTTGGCCACCAGCTCTTTTATTGATTTGAATTCATATGCGATCATTTATGTGCAACAACAAAATGAATAATACATCAACACTTCCTCCTCCCACCACAGCCTGGTGGGTTGGAGTGAGCAGCTGCTGGAGATCTGTGAAGTAAACCTACGAAGATATATTTAACAGATATGGCGGATATGACAAATAACGGCCGCTCAGCATTCAAATACTTTTCAAAGATAGCACTGACAAGTAAGGAACACTGTTTTCTTGTAATGATATAAAAAAGATACAATTAAGCTATGATATATGTGAGAAATACTCTGCACACTTAGTTTAATCGTTTATGAGACCATGTCTTCTATGCAGCAGATATGACAATCTAAAGTTAACCATCAATAAATGACATAAAAAGGTTAGTGAAAAGTTGTTGGCAAACAGAATTTGTAATACTTGATCTGAAAGATTTTGGGCTGACACATAACTCTGCCACGACTGCTTCAGTTTAGACCCCAGCTTATGGAAGTGCAAGACGCTTTATGGTGACAAGTGTCAACCATCATCTTGATTCTTGAAAAACAGAAACATTTTTCCCCTCCTACTCCTCCCTCAGGAACTCGAGCTTGCTTGTTTGGTTTGGGTTTTGCTTCAGTCCACAGTTTTTCTCACTCGCAGGCGCCTGAGGGGGGAAACTGCAGGACTCGACAGTGATCCTCGCACCTGCTCGTGAGAGAAACCCAAACAGGGTTATTTGAGTTGTGTTTACACCCAGACTTTGGTTTTTCCAGCAGGCAGCTGTCACAGTGTGGGCAGTGAACAGCCCTTGTGCTCAATTTAAAAATATCACAAATTTTTATTAGCCTCCTAACCACTTGTATTTGTTCTATTTTTCTTGGCATAGGATTTTGAATTACATAAACCTGCAGATGTACAAATGATCATGTCTAGATTTGAAACAGGAGGTTTCCTGAAGTTAACTTTTCTTTGAGGTACAAGTGAGTGTAGTTCGATTCCTTTGACAATCTTTACAAGAAATAGAGGTTACAACTGACACTGCAATAATCACGACGATGAGACGATGAGACAATGAATATGTCTTTTAGGCCTTAACTAGTCAGGAAACCTTAAAATAGAGTCGTGTACTGGTTAAACAAGCTACATATATACCATTCTTGCTAACTAAGTAGCACTTAGCATACGGCCCCTGACCCAAACAACAAGTGAGCAGCAGGGGCAGTGACATTGCCATTGTTAAGCTGCTAACAGGGAACGAGAAAGCACACTGGCCCTGAGCCCAATAAAGAGCACCGCTGTGGAAGCAACACATGCCTATAGTTGCTAATGTTAGCACGAAGCATACGACCCCTGAGCTGAACAGAGCTGCGGTGGCAGCAACAGCGTCCTTCAGTGGCAAACGTTAGCACAAAGCACACTGCCTGAGTCCAGCAAAGCTGCTGCGGCAGCAACAGTCTCCTGCAGCAGCTAAAATGAACTCAAAGCAAACAGCCCCTGAACCAAGCTAACCCTGTTAGCACAAAGCACACACCTGCAGCAAAAGGAGTAACTGCCATACCACATAACTTTTTCAGACTGAGGTTTGCCGTTTTTGCTTGTGTTTATATGACTGTAGCATTTAACAGAGCTAAGAGAGCTTGTGAAATGTAATGAACTAGCTGCAAGTACATCCGCTATCTCCCAGCTGAAGGGAGGAGATGGGATTTCTACCAATTGGATACTTTAGCTTGCCCTTCCTGGTTTTTAAAATTGTACCATACCCAGCTGTATGAATTAAAAAAATTTATTTAAGAGTACATTTATTTTTTTGCTTTTTACTGGGCAATAGCTAGTCTTACAATTTCATTATTAGATTTTTTCAAGATGTCTTGTCAAGTAAATTTCTAACACTACATGGACAGATACAAGTATTAAGTCATTTTCTCCCCAAACTCAGTGTTTCTTACTAATGTTTACCATTCATATTTTTTTTAGTTTTGTGTAAACTGCAGCGCGCATTCATGCACAGCACATGCAGGGCGGGCCTTTATCTGTAAGCTCTCACAGTCATACACATATGTGAATGAAAGAGGGAACTCTGACTTGTCGAGGGAAGTAAGAGGCAGCGGATAGATACATCACTGAGCTGTCCTAAAAATGGAAACATGAGAGAGGAAGAGAGTGCAGAGAACCACGGGGCATAAAAGACACAGTTGAGGGAAGTAGGCTGCTGCATGTCAATCAAGGAGCCGAGAAACAAGGAGCGGAGGAGTCTTAAAGCTGTGATGCAGGGAGGTGTTGCGAGAGGAGAGAAAAGAAAGAAGAGGAGAGACAAGAATGAGAAAGCTTTGTGAAAGTCTGCCATGGAAACAGCGACGGCACACACATACACACACACACACGCTTATAGACACAGAAGCACAGCCAGTCCAGAGCTATTAATGTTATATAGCATCATGGCAACCATAAATTAATCACAGAGTCCCTCTCGCTACAAAAACTGTTGTTTCGAGAGGGTGGACAGACTGTGGGAAACTCAGCCAGGGAGAGGAAGTGTTTATCGCGTGAGAGGGGCGACCAGTTGGCGTGTTAATTTATATTTTCTTTACCACCCTTAATAAATCCATGCCTTCTATTCCTAAAAAGCAAACAATGCGGCTGTGTTAATCTGCCTGTATCCAGCCTCGCACAGAAAAGTTCCCATGCTACGTATGACATGAGAACGTGTCTATTCTGTGTGCCAGTCTTCAGCGTTATATTTTCCACTAGTTCAACATGGACCAAGTTTGGATAGTGATAAGGTTTCAAAGCTTCCCTGAGATGTTTGCGCCCCTTGTCTTGGATCTCAGCGGTAGCCGGCAGATTCTCAGCCCGGTGGTGAAGAGTTATAATTACTCCCAGCTTGTGTTCTTGTGGGTGGTGGGAATCAAACAGCAAATACTTATCAGTGTGAGTGGGTTCCCTGTAAACTTCAATTTTCGAGCTACGCTCCCAACTGAATACAGCACAGTGCAAGGATGAAATAGCATTGTTTTTTTTGGTTTTTGCCCTCCCGATGTGAAATGTCCACTCCGAAAAAGGCCCTTAAATCTACATGTGTCATCAGGCATTTTAAATCAATAGCAAGATGAAATCGTTCCAAGCTCTACTCTCCACTTTCATATATAAATCTGCAACAAAGGTTGATAAAGGCAACAACCTATCATTGTACCGCTCTGTCGTCTGGTTGCACATGTTCTCATTCTGGTAAAGGGAAGGAAAACACTTTAAACCAATCACAGTTGACTTGGGCAGCACTAAACCCAGGATGCAGTGAATTCTCCCGTCGATATAAGATAAGTACGTGTGTGACAGTCCCTTCCCACAGAATAATGTTGAGGGGGATCTGAAAATGTCGAAATTCCAGCAAAAGAAAAAGAAAACATCTAATAACTAGTTGAGATTTGCACCATTAGCAATCAATCTTGGCGTTGTAAGTTTCTGCAAAAAACCAAAAGTGCCTGGTTGGGGTCAGGAATTGATCTTGTTTTGACCTAAAAGACCCGATTTTGTCGCCACAAACATGTTTGGAAAATCTCCGAACGCCTTGCTAAAGAATATCTTGTTAGAAATGGAGTAGTGAGTTTTGTTGCCTCCAAGATGACTGCATGACTAGCTTCTGAACAGAGTGGAATGGAACTGAAGAGCCCCATGTTTCTCACCGGAATTCATAGAGAATAGGAATATTTAACTTATATTTGCCAAGGGGCTAAGAACACAGCACTGAGGGAATGCCAATGCTGTATGTATTTCTAACATAACAATAACACATAACACAGATTGTTTTTAGCTGCATTCAGCCAGGAAGAGAAAAAAAATGAGTTTCAAATTCTCACCAGTACACTTCTGAAGTAAATCAAAGCCTCTTTGACACAGCCAAACAGAAATAGTGTATTAGTGATAATTGATATGGAGATGAGGTTGAAAAAAAAAATTGTTGTTAAATGCTCGATCACAAAATGTCTATTTTTATCTGATGCGTGTGAAATTCGTGCACGTGTTTAAAAAGCTACCTGGGGTTTAAAACAACATGAGACTGTGACGTGAATGGAAGCTTTTCTGATAAAGCGTTGGTCATTTTTGCTGCCTGATCTTCGTTTATGTTAAAAAAGATGTTCCCAGGAGAGGAGAGGATAGGAGAGGAGAGGAGAGGAGAGGAGAGGAGAGGAGAGGAGACTTGGTTTACTACACCAGCAGCACTTTAGGAGAACACTGCGTTCCTGGCCCACTTCCCATGCAGCTTGACAAGTCCAAAGAGTGGACAGGTGGTGTGGGGATGGTGCTGGAATGGTATTATGAGACGATGCCCAGTGGCCATGTGGCATCGCCCGCTCTTCGTATGGAACGAGAAGAGTCTGAGTGCCCACAGTGACCACGGTTATGAGTCACTGGCACTGCCACTTCCTGCCAAAGTGGATCAGAGTGAGTGGGGCTTTGGGTCAGGGCGAGGCCAGAACATTTGAAGACAGTTTTGGCGGCTGCGGACAGCCTTTCAGCGTAACACGAGGATCCCAACTAGGAGTCACTCAGATCAGTTGTAACAAAAAAAAATGGGATGGCTCGAATCAAAACAGTCAGAAATAATGGATGTGCCTCAAGATAGTATTGTCATCTTTTGTAGTTAAATTCGTTGTACATGAAATTACATGTTCATGACCTGACTTTCATGCCTGGATGTGGAGAGGATGGTGGCGGGGTTACAGGAGAAGAGGCTGGCAAACCAATGACCATAGTTCAAGACTGTGCATCAACATTTGTTCAAGTGTAAACCATTGGATACTGTATATTTGACAAGGGACTGCCCCTTCTGTGGTGTCAAAACAGGTATTTTAAGCCAAAGCATGATCTTTTCCTTACCCTAACCAAGTGTTTTCTGTGCCTAAACCTAACCACACCAAAAGTACAGTGTTTATCACAAGATAGAACTCATGGTTTGAGTTTTTGGTTGGGTTATATCCTGTTTGATTCTGTGGTTCTCTCCTCATGTGCCATGTTTTGCTTTTTCCCCAATACATTTCAGCCTGCGTTTTTCTCTCCCTCTTTGTCAGACTGTCTCTTCTGTTTCCTTGTGTCAGTCCTCAAAGCTTCTCTTTTGTTCTGTTGCCTGCTTGACTTTGTGCGTTTGCAGGCACAATTTCACATGAGCTTTTGGACTTCATCGAGGCCCTCAAGTGCATAAAGGGAGGAAGTACGAAGCAAAGCATGACACATGAGGAGAGAACTACAAAATAAAACAGGAAATAACTAAACCCACACACAAAGTAAAGCAAATATAAAGTTTGAACACCTCAGCTGTCAGCATCGCCAATATTTATGGTGTCTGGTTTGCAACCTCTCTGAAAATGCGCTGACAGTTATTTGAAGAGTGACGAGCGTGGCCCCTCTCTTTTTTAGTCAGTTCTAATTTTGTGCCTGTAAACAAAAAAGCTAAAAATAGACGCTCTCGACAACAGCCAAGTAAAACCTTCTATGAAAGCAAAAAAGGGTTAGTTGTAATCCTGTGGATTAATGGATTTGACAAGGGCATGTGCCTAGTGTAAGTAATAGAGGCCAGATTACATGTAGATAAGGCTGTGGCAGGGTGATCTGCAGGGGCTCAACCTTCTCACCAAACAGAGATACTGTACGTGTCAGCCGAACTGAAAGTGTTGCATACCCCTGTCTGGAGATGTGCTCTGATTCTGATTAACTTAAGGCAGAAGCACGTCACAGTACCTGCTGTGTTTTGATTAAAAGATTTCTTTTTTTTTTTGCGGGCGCGCCCACTGACGGCGTCGCATTTGGAAAGCGACTAGATTAACCGCCGGCGGTCGAATTCACAGGGAAAGTTGAGAGGATTTTCAGCAAACGAAATCACAAAGGGAGAAATATAGACAGATGGGAGGGCTGAAAATCTTTTACACATGCGAACAGAGAGAGAGAGAGAGAGAGAGAGAGAGAGAGAGAGAGAGATTGGGACAACAAGTGCAACTCGCTGGCCCCCTTCACCGGGTTCATTCACACCACAGTGGAGGCGAGGTTTTAGCCCTGGGTAAATCTGGCCTAGATTAAAAAGGTCTGTCAACTCCTCCTCAAATGAAGCACTGGATAATCATATTAAGCATCATATGGGCTTCCATTATTCAGTGTGACATCATGCTAAGCTGGTACAATAGTGGCATGTGCCAACAGCCTGTGGCCTGAGCAGTGCACGCACATGCACACACACACACACACACACACACACACACACACACACACACACACACACACACACACACACACACACACAAACATCCTTTCTTGCATCAAAGTCTGGACACAATGTAGACACAGAGAAAAAGAGCAGCTTTCCATGCCAACAGTGCATCTAACTGAGGGATATGTGTTCAAGGAAGGGGAAGCAGACTCACCGTGGCGAGCTCATCAAACTTTCCAAACAGTTCATTCAGCAGTTTAACCAGTTCCTGGGCTGTGCACTGGGAGGCCAGGCTGGTGAAACCCACTATATCTGCAAACAGGATGCTGCAACAGAGATAGAGACAGAGAGAGAGAGCGAGAGGGAGAGAAAAAAAAGAAGAATTACTGGAGACCTGATCAGATTAGCTCCCAGGAATTTGTTCAAGATGACATTAAGGAAGCCTGAGACGAAGTCAATTTTGAACACTGTTCTCGGATGATTAAAGAGAGACAAGTCAAACCTTCAAATTAACGACCTGCAGCAGCAAAAAAAAAAAAAGAAAAGAAAAGAAAAGAAATAAAAACAGAGAGAGAGAAATAGAGTGAGTCTGCTCCGTTCTCCAGCTGACTGGCAGCGCAGTCAAGCAGAGCGACTCAAAATAGAAGCGAGAGCATTCTCATGGGGATCAAGGAGGGAGACATGTCCTGTTAGGAGCCGGTGAGGAGCTGTTCTGGGATATAATGCAACCAACGAGGCTCTGTCACCGTCTCCAGGTGAACTTGTATTCCCCTCTGACAGCTGGTGCATTGGACTGAAAGTGCTTTAGGTTTAAAGATGAACTGAAAGTCTTTTTCATATATGTTTCTTTTGTGTACAGAAGTAAACAATCAGGGCTTCCACTGCAATGATTTGTTTGTTATTCCAGGGTGGCAAAGTCATGACCTGCCTACCTGTGATTGGCTAATACTTGTTGCCTTTGTTGGTTAAGGTTGGTTAGGTTGATGAGTGAGACTGGTTAGACTGAAGGAAAGAATATCAGGGTAAGCCAATCAGAGGCCTGGGGGGAAAAAAGTACATCAGAGTGGAAGCTAGTTAGCCTAGCATTTCGAACAGGAAAGTCCAAAAGCCGGCCGTCTGCTTTATCGCAGCTGAAAAACATATCTGCCAATCGCATTTGTTAGACTGACAGTTGGGGTTTACAACTGTTTCTGCTGACTCGGAGTGGCTCCAGATGGACTTCTATTAGGCACGGGAGAGGAGGATGTTGCACAAATACACAGAGAAATACAAACACACCAAGAAAGATGAGGTGAATCAAGCATTCAAGTGCTGTGGTGGGAACAATTCCTTTCAAACTGGGTGTCCGACGTCTGGTGCGCCTGCAGTCCTTGACATGTCAAGTCTTAAACTGGCAAAAGTACAAACCCAGCGCCTTGATGCAAAAAAGCGAGAGAAGACATCAGATCCGAACGCTGCCATGAGAAACTCCTTCCCCTCCTGAAAACTGTGGCTTAGACACTGTTTCCACAAATATGCTCAAACTTTTAAAACATTAAAAAAAAGTTGTATGCTAAGGCTTGGTCCTGATTCTTTTCAGTGTTGTGCAATTTTTTGGGTTGTTTTGTGATTTTTGCTGATAATCTCATTTGTCGTGTTTCATTAAAGCTTGACAACGGGGCCCTGAAGGAAAAGTTACCTGTGCTGAAAACCTCCAGTGTCTTAATAATGCCCCGCTGCCCCTAAGAGACGACTCACTATCTATCTACATCAGAGCGGGAGCAGGAACTTTCACCATGAGGGATTCGCCCTGAGTGCTAGGTGGCGACGGAGGGTGTGAAAGGGGATTAGTCATCAAACTCTAGCTTGTCCTGAACAACTTGTGTGTCTGCGGCGCTTTCTGCATGTGGGACGAAGTTTTTTTTCTTTTTTTTTTTCGCAGCGTGACAGAGTGCTGGATCTTGGAGAAGGAGCCGCTAAATGTCATTTTGTTGTCTCGCAGATGTCACGGCAACAAGGGGGGAACGGATTCAATTTGTGCGAATGTTTTAATTGGCGACCATCTGCGGCTGACAAATATTTGAAACGTTAAATACTGCGCCGGAGTAAACACTCAGAGTTCCAGTCACTGAGACTCTGACAAGGACTGAAAAGATGCTGTAACATAATTCATATCGGTGGACAAAAGAAAAGATCTGATGTCTCTAATCTCTTCCTCGGATGTGATATTAAACACCAAGATGGTTGGCTTTCACACACACCCTCCTGCAAAGCGCCACATGTCTCAGCTGTGTGCAATTGTTGTAAGATAAATTGTCTCCCATAATTTCACGAATTTGTTCCTTAACACGAGCTAAACGTTCGTACAACTACAGGCTGCATGAAGTTCCTGGAGGAAGATTTGGGCTGAAGTTTCCATGAGGATTTGAATTTGTTTCTGTATTTTTCTTGAAAGAATGTAAGACTGAGACTGCTGCTGTATGTTGAACTGCTAACCTGCTGCAGAGAGCCTCCCTTTGAGTGACAAATGCTGTGTTGCACGATTAAGTACCTTGAACATGAGCAGCTTGTTCTTAGCACAGTAAATATACAGTATACTTGGTAATTAGTAATCAGACCCACGTGCGCTCCGGCAGGGACATTAAATCAAAATAAGCGTGTACCAAGTATTGCAGTTAATATCACCTACATTTGGGGCTTATTTTGATCAACACTCTTAAAAGGATCAGTGTTTAGGATTCAGTGGCCTTTAGCGGTGAGGTTGCAGATTGCAACCAACTGAATACCCCTCGTCTCACCCTTCCCTACAGCACTGAAATCACCTAAAAAACATGAAAGGCCCTCTCCAGAGCCAGTGTTTGGTGGAACAACATGCTGCTCTCCATGGAGGCGGACCCGCTCTCGCCACAACCTCAGCCACCATAGCGTTGTGTACAACTGGGCATGGTTTTGCACAGCTGCAGATATAAAGAGCTCATTCTAAAGTAACGACACAATATTATATTCTGTTTTTCACAATCGATCCCCTCAATCCTACGCAGTGGACCTTTAACATATGTCTGCATAACATGATTACAATCTTTCCTTTCTGCCAAATGCCGGAGTAAGTTGCATTTATTGCCAATAGACTAGTCGACTCGCTGTACGTTGCCAGAGATATTTGAGATAGACTCCGTTTTAATGAGTTGGAGCGCTGAAAGGCACGGAGAGCGCCGGCTGTGAACTCCTGTATCTGATTTTGAATATCCTCCAGCAAAAAAAAAAAACCTTCAAAACAAACACCGCAGCACTCTTGGCAGCAGCAGCTATAAGTTTCGCCTTCGCCTCCCACCGAACCTACTGCACTGTGCCGTACCCGGTTCACTGCCCAAGGTCAAAACCACATCCCCGATGCAAGCGTCTGTCTCGGTAAAACTCTGTCCTCTGCAGCAGGCAAGGCACTGCAATTCAAATAATTAAGCCATGTAATACAAACACGATTTTCCCTGCGGTAACTTCTCTCAAGTCTAATATCGTCTAATTCGACCTCCCTCACACCCTCATCCATTATTTCCTCTCCACTGGCACATATTTGAGCAATGTTATTCCCCTAATTATGTATGTTAATCTCCCTTTTCCCTGTGTGGAAGGCATTACTGGAGTTATTTTGGCTGACGTTATTTCAATTAGTGGAAGGCACGCCGCATGTCAGCTCAGGGTTACGTTTGGACCGGCCCCTCCAGAGCCCCCAGGATGCCCCGGTGTGTGCTGATGTCAGGCCAATAAAAGGGGGCCAGCACAGAACGAGTGTGGGAGAGATGCTAACCACACACTTTAGAAGGGGAAACTGTAACTTCTCAGTGATAGTGCTGTACGAGTGAGCTTCTGGAGAGGTCAGTGACCCAAGTAGGTCAGATTTCAAAACTGAATGGCATACTTTAGTTTTTTCTGATGTCTCTCACGGTGAACTCGTTAGTTTTTAGGCATTTTCGAGTGCTGCAAGGATTTTTAGCACTTTTGCACTTCCTGGTCTCAAAGTCAGTGTTTTTTTGATTGGCTTTATGGTTAAGCTAACACAGAACTCAGATAAAACTCTATTTAGATGCTTGAAATAAGGTCTAAGTTTGAACAGATGTTCATGGTTTGTCCTACGACATAAAATACATCAGTAAATACACCACATGTGAATTTTAAAGCTTGGAAAAGGCAGTTGCTAACAAGTGGCTAAATGAGACTACAGAGGTTGTTGTGAGACATCATTATGCCAAAAACAGAGACTCATCTGCTTCGTGTCTTCTGGCGGCTGCATTTACGGGCTTAAAAATAATCGGAGTGGTATTTGTTTTCGAAGGTTATCTTGCTGAACAAAACGTGAGTATAATTTTTGTCGAGGGGAACCAGGTGGTGGATGCTAACTCCCGGGTTCGCCTACAAATACATCAATACAATACATCATCCCTGTGGCACTCTGTTTGATGCAAACTTGAAAAAGACTTATGTAAAGCTTCCTTTAATCTGAGCATCTATTTTGTAACGTGAACATTTTCATCAGCAGGAATTTGTCTTGTAAAAACATCATAAATACACAAGCAGGAAGTGCCTGTTGATTCAGAGGACTCTTCCATTGAAACAGCGGGGTGATATTAAACACTGCATGCTCATAATTCATCAACATTATTAATCGTGTAAATCCTAAAATGCAATTTAGATTAATTAAGAAACAAATTAGGATAAATTACCGGTTCAAAAAGTGTTCATTTCAGCTCAAGAGCATTTTTTGGAAAAATATATGAGTTCCTGTATCACCACCACTAATAATAATGACAATTAGTGGTGGTGGGGCTAACAATTCACATAACTTGTTTGTTACTTTGGAGTCATATTCTTTTTCTTTTTAGTGAGTGATTACTACAATATCCCCCTGGCTGGATTTTTAATCAGATCAAACACTGCCCACGGTCTGAGAAAGTAATGAAGAAAACTTGCAGTACGTCGTGCCGCTCACTGTTTACTTTCTAATTACAGTCTGCCCAAATCACATAAATCATGTCTGCATCCAGTCTAGATCGCTCTCAAAGGGTGGCGCTATCTGAAGGAGTTCAAGGCACGAAAGTAATCATCAGAGCTCCACTGAGATGTGTCCATATTTAACCGCCTTGTGTGCGCGCGCACACACGTGCACGACGCGCACAGGCAAACACACGGCGTTATGCAACAAGAATTTAGTCTCCATTGCATTTAATCCCCTGTAGCAACTTAATCCTGAGGCTAAGCAAACCCTTCTCCTCAAGGCTCCCTGCTGCTCCGAGAACACAGAGGGAGAGGAGGAAGAGAGGAAGATAAGGAAAGGAAATGAGGAAACGTTGTAGCATGATAAAGGAGCTCTGACAGTACAGTAAGAAGTGCAGATTAAAGTAGATGATGAAGAGGAGAGAATTTATAGATTGCAGGCAGTGGAGTGGTGAATGTTGTGCTTTCTGACATGCTGTTTACATGCGACGAGTTAGAAGGTCATTCACAGCCGCAGATGTCAGAAGAGTGGAGAGCAAGAGTCTGTAGATCTGCAGCTCTGGATTGTAACTAAGTGCATTTACTTAAGTACTTTACCAAGAAGATCAGCAGCTACTTGTGCTTTACTGAGAATGTATCTCACTTAGAATTAACATGCAAAACCTATAATCAGTTTAGAAAATGTGATTTGTGGCTTACAGTTAAACTAAACTAGTAGAATTAGCTCCAAAATTGAAATGCTGCTTACATGTTTAATGAATCATTAACAATTACACATAACAAAAATAATAATACAACACAAGACCAAAGTGAATAAGCAAAATTAAGACTTCAAATGTGCCCAGCCCAATCAGGACACTCTCTGTTGGCAATACTACCACAATACGTGTCGTATCGGGTTCAGATCACATCATATGAGCTGAATTTCATGTCAGGAAGAGGAGGGGGTAGTGGTGTTGTGAGACATGGACAAGACAGCTGCCAAGCCAGAGACCATTGTTTGAGACGCACGATCTGATATGGCTGTGTTGTTCCTGGAATATCATAATTAATGTTGATCCAGGAGCATCTTTGAGAGCGACTAATCATAGGTCTGCAATTCATCGCTTAGCGACTTGGTCAAAAAGACCAGAAAAATACACATGTGGGAGAAGATATCCTCCCAGACACGTGTTTAACAATGTGAAAAGGTGTATTTTAACCCAAAGCACAGTTTCCTAAACTTACTGGAGTATTTTCAGTTCCCTAAACCAAACCAAGTATCTTAGTTCCCTAAACCTAACCAAGCATTTCAGTTCCCTAAATTCAACCAAACAGCGACGGAAAACTAAAAAGAAACCAAGAAGAATAAGTGAATAAATGACCCACTCAGCCACGACAGCTCACTTCAGTTTCCTGGAGCAACATTAGTTGTGATGTTCCAGGAGCAACACCAACGTGAGTCACAAAGCTACTGCATGACATCACAACAGTGTGATTGGTCACTTACAGTGGTGTCCCTGGAACAACATTAATTATAATATTCTCGGAACAACGATCACACAACAATATCACGTACAGCTGTTTGAAATAGCGCTCAACATAAATACACACCAAACCACTAGATATTTTTAACGACACGTGAGGACAACCAGGTACGCAAACACATGGTTTCCTCTTAACCCTGACCAAGTGGTATTTGCAAAAAAAAAAAAAACAGGCTGGGATGGTGGAATGATGAAATGAAGGCAAGAAATTGGGGATTTACTGAGCAATCATTGGTTTTCCGGCTAATTCTGCTACAAGCCCAAATCGTGTCAGCTTTGTTTTGATACAGTACGACGGCCAGTGTCCTCTGAAAAAGCAGTTTCTGTAACTTCTCAAAGACAGACGCTGGATCCGAGAGAGAGAGTGAGAGAGAGAGAGAGAGAGAGAGTATCCATCAACTACAGATTGTGCTACACCCACTGTGAGATAATTTATGTGCTGTAGCAATGGACCTTTAGCAAAGAGTAATCTTAAAACAGAACACATCACTGCTCCTAAACTGCTGGCAACTGTACGTGACATAACAAAATGCCAGAGGGAGCGTCTCCTCACTAAGCATCACTTAATCTGCCCTTCTATTTCCCCCAGTAGGATCCCTCACTCCAAAAGCCTTGTTTCCCCCAGGGGCCGCTGAGATATGACAGCCAGGGAGTTGGCATATGCACCACTGGCATGTTAGCCTCAACGCAGAGAAATATGATTCGATTTGGCTCATTTCCTTTTTTTTTTTCTTCGCCCATATAGCATTTCTCTCCAAACCGTGCCACCCATATCAAACGAAAGGAAAGTGCAGCCTTATGTGTCTGGACTTTTCAGGACGAGTCAGCGGCCAACCCTCGATATTCAACGAGAAGAATTAAAAGTTTCAGTTTTTTCCGCGGCCCGGGGGCGCTGTTGATGTTTTGGGACACTGTTGGGTCGGATCAAACTACAATGTGTAGCCCTCGGTGTTTCTTTCCAAAGGACATGTTTGGTCAAGTTATTCAGTTCGTTTTTAGCACGCGCCATGATGCATCCGGACAGCGTTTATGCCACTGCTTTGCTTTCAACCATGTGGAGAATACAGTTTTGTACAAAAGACCACTGTGTGGCAATGGTTAAGACAATTCACAGCAAAGAGGGATTTGAATATCACTGATGTGAGGATCCTACCTGACATTGTCATGGCGCTGGATGTAGATTTTGTGAAAGATCCTTTCTGGGGGCTTCAGGAAATCCTCTTTCATCTCCATAGCTACGTTCCTGGGCAACAGACTCATTAGCAGGCGCTCCTGAGTGTGTGTGTGTGTGTGTGTGTGTGTGTGTGTGTGTGTGTGTGTGTGTGTGTCAGAGGGAGGGAGAGAGAGAGAGAGAGAGAGAAAGAGAGCAAAGAATTGAGTTGAAATATACATTCATGCAGTCAAAGTTATCACAGGACAAAGTGTTAGTAGCGATAAGAAAATGTGCGAGACATAAAGGCATGAAATCTAACAGAAATGAATAATGTGTCGAAATGAGTCACGGCACAAGAAAGAGAGAGGGGGTGGGGGTAAAAAAAAAAAAAAAAAAAAAGACAGACAGACAGACCCAGACACACATCTCATTTTGCCAACAGCTTGAGCTCAGGTGCCCCGTACCTGCTTCTCGTTCTCGTCCTCCATGCGGAGTCGCTCCTCGATGCAGTTGCGAGCCTGCAGGAAGGCCTTCCTCTGGGCTCGCTCTGTCAGGATGCGCACAAACAGCCCTGACAGGTTGACGCTGGTGAACAGCACTGTGTTGGCAACCAACTGCAGACAGGGGGGGGGACAAAGAAAAAAACGAAACATTTTGATTTCCTGACACATACAGTGCGAGGCAGTCATTAGGAGGGACGCTGTGAATGTACCGACTGTCAGACAATTTGTGTGTTTGCGTACACGCTTCACACTTTATCCATGAGCGTGCTTAATAACCCTAGATGTGAGAAGAGGATTTGTAGTTTCATGCATGTGCAGTAAATGATAACAGTTTCAACATGCTGTTTGATTGACGTTTAGTCTCCATTTCTCTTCTCGGTGTATTTGTTGACCTGGCAAGCGGTGTCATTTACACTGGGGACACTGGCTACATACAGAGTTTGTTCCCATGCCTGAACCTTTGAAGAACCTGTGGCTCTATCCCTATAAACTCACCCATTACTAACTCCGACCTGATCGATATATCTGGTTGCCGATATTATCGGTTGATATTGGCCAATCGTGGATATAGCGTGTCTGTGTACAATGTCCGATACTTGCTGATATGAAAACTTTCTTTTAGAGATGATAATGCAGAATGTGATGACTGTAGACACGCCGGTGTTTAAAATATCCTGCCCACCGTTGCATAACTCTGTGACAAGTGCTTGATTACCACTTTTGAGAGATTATTACAAAAATCCGATAACGGCCGGGGCTCTTTAATTAACTACTTAGATTCATAGCAACAGTGCATGGAGCTACTGTGTGGATCACTATTCCAAACACAGGTTTCACTTGTCTCACTCGGATTCTCTCAGGTATGAAGCAAAATGACTGGACACTAAATCCACAACAACAACAACAAGCCTCCTCCCTCATGAGAGATCGGTGGCGAGAGGGTGGCAGGGCCTAATATTTCTCTATTTTGGGGTCTGTGACATTAAAACATTTCGGAATCCGTGCCCTGCTTCATCCATCACAGCGGATGGCACAGCAGCATGACTGCTTCAACCTTGTGCGGGACACAAAAGAAAAGAGGTCTGCTGGCTGCGACTTTGTACACAAACCGAACAAGGTCCTATATTCACCTCTGGAGTGTACACAAGCGAGCTGTCACCCCGGGCAGTGATTGTATATTCGTAAAGAATAAAGGCATTCGTTCTCTTTATACCTCGGCTAGTTCATCATCAGGATTTTTTTTTTTTTTTCTGAAGCTGGAGTCAACAGTGTAGCGTATTTGACCTCAGGAAAAGCTATTACAAATTACATTGTGCTTCACTTATAAAAAAACAAAAATAAAACAAAACCCTAACATATAGTGTCATTTCAGGGCGTTGTTGTTTCAAGGAGCATCATAAATCCACGGTTCAAAGCTTTGTACGGTACACACACAACTTCTCAACTTCAACAAACTTCTATCACTGATAGAAGACAGACAGGCATGTTTCCCAGTCCAATGAATAATGCACTGCCTTGAAAAGACTGTTTTTGGCAGCAGTGGCCTGTCTTAGTGCTTGGCAGGAGCGCTGGCGAGCGATCGGCATGTTCGGACGACGCTCGAGTTACTCCACAAGCGGCGAGTAAGTAAACGCTGGCATCGGAGTTGAGTGGGTGTAAAAACACTCACACCTCTGCTTATCTGTGGTGATAACCCCAATTTGGACGGCCATAAATGATCCGGGGGCGTTGGGTTCAGTGACAGTAGGATATACAGTTGCTCCCTGAGAAATCACCACCCTCATGTTGACTTTTATTTTGTAGAGTAATTGTTTCCAGTATGTGTTGACTCTGAAATATTATTTCTTTTCCATGACTGAATTAACAAGCTGTTCTCAGAGGACGATAAAGTCTCCAGAACACTGTTTGAAGCTAGAAAGGTGGTAGGGTCCGCCACATGTACACACAAAGTAAAACAGTTTGAAACCGAGTTGTCTTTTTAAGAGTTTATCCAGTTTGTTAAGGCTTTGAAAAAAAATCTCTCTTTACTGATTTAATATTCTCCCCCAAAACTACATAGTGCACCTTTAAGCTGTGTATCTTTTTGGCTTTTGCTTCCTGTTTCCATCGCGGTACTTAAACAAAAAACTCCTGGGCTTGGCTGCCATTGCAGTTTGAAAGTATGAATGTGCATTAGGATCCGCGTTGATTTTCCTTCTTCTGTTTATCCAAGCCGGCTTCATCCAGACAAGCGAGGCTGTAAACCAACGCCGCGTAACTCCAAACTTGCTAGTGTATCAATAGAATGTGGCAGTGAGAAGAATGGACTATGTTCTTGACAGCACATGACAACAACAACAACAACAACAACAACAACAACTCAATAACCATTTTTTCCAAGTTATATTCTCCACAGCAGTCGCTCCGGTAATAAGATATTTCAGGTAAAGCAGGCAGCAGTGCAGGCTGAGTGCCTGGGACCTTGGTGGGTGGCTGGTGAGAGGCTGGCCTGCGCGGGGTCATGCCACGCAGCTCATCTCTAAGCTTAATGGATTAGCTATCTCTGGTAGTCCAGCTAACACTGTCCTTCACATGGCTACGCAGGTATCTCATAGCCTACGTACAGGGGGAAAACAATCTCCTCGGCAAATACGCTGTCATCATCCGAGGGCGTGATGAACTGATTGCGTCTCAATTTTCCCGTCGCCAAGAAATGCACAATCTTTGTGTCATACGGAGGCAGAAATGTTCCATTACCCCCGGAGGGTTTGACTGATGTGACATATCTTCTTTCCTCACACCTGATGACAGTCTGAAATGTGTGTGAGGGAGAGTGTGTGTGTGTGTGTGTGTGTGTGCGTGTGTTTGTGTGAGAGAGAGAGAGTGTGTTTCATTGTGACAGAAAAAGGTGCCAAGATATGAATGTAGAGAGAACAGTGTATCAATTTCTATTTCAGCTCGGGAAATGGCATGTATGACTCTGCCCTCTTTTTCATAACTGAAGCGTATAGTGTGGTGAAAGTGTGTGTGTGTGTGTGTGTGCCCCTCTGTTTGCCCTACTTCAGGATGTCAGTCTTGTTCTTCATTCCCAGCCAGCTCCTCTGGGACTGAATCACATCCCCGGGGGGAAAACCGCCGCGAGCAAGTACAGACTGCTTTGCACCTTCAATTTTTTTTTTCTTTGTTTTCTTTTTAGGAGTCTTCAGGTCTGCGTGACCACCTGCTGCGTCCTATACAGTAGTCAGCTATTACCTCACTGTAGTAGACGGCTCACCAGTCAAAAAAATATTTCTCATTACACTTAAAGGGGCACTACGTAGTTTGGGAGAAGAGATCCACACTCTTTTTAACATTTACAGTATTAATGAGGTACTAATGCAAACTCTGAAATGTTTATTTTTTCCACAAATGAATAAACAAGCTGGTCTCAGAGGGAAATAAGGTCCCCAGAACACAGTTTGAAGCTAGAAAGGTGGCAGGGTCCGCCACATATAAACAACGTAAAACAGTATGAACTTGTGTTGTCCTTTAAGGTCAGTTTGTTTATTCTGTTTACTGACTCACTCTTGTTTAGCTTTTTAGTCAGTGAATAAAATAGCTTCCCCAAAACTGCATACTGCACCTTTAAAGACGCAATCCTCTAGAAAGGAGCCCGATAAATGATGCTTGATTTTAGACAATTTAGATTTAATTTCTTTTTCTTTTTTTTTTTTTTTTTACTCTTTGCAACATTAGATACTGTCGCTCTCTGTCAGGACACGTCCTTTTGGACCGTCGCTGGAAAACCCGACCCGAGTCTTTGACAAAGAGAGCCACAGTCCTGCAGCATTAAAAACAGCCTCAACAAATCGCCCACAGGCTTGTACAGACGACCGGGAGGGACAAGGAGGGACAGTCTCTCTTTTCACAATCCACTCACATAGGGCCATTGAAAACTGATCAATAAATGTAAATGACTGAGACTTTGTTAAACAGAGGCCCTTGAAAGCCGAAGCTTTGTGTGTTAATGATCACTGGCCTTACAATGCGCTGAAGTTGTTTGGATTGGGAAAAGGTTTGGATTGTGTACATTTTTCCTTGGTGTCAGACTATTTTTAACACAATGGTGAATAAAGCTGGCTGAACAGGCAGCCTTGGATTTTTTTAATTTTTTTTTTTTCCCTTCGGGGCCCCAACAGACTAGGATTGCCACTGCTTGTGTACATTTCTTGTTCACTTGTTTTATTTGTTTGGTTTTTTTTTTGTGTGTATGTGTGTCAGTCCAGCTTCCAGTGTACATACAGAACTACATACAGGTGCTTTCTGTATTTCACAGTCTCACACTTTCACTTCCACCAGAAGTTGATATAAGGTAGTTTATTTTTATTTTTGTCACCAGAACAGAATTACACTTTTTTTTTCTTCCAGATTTGATCAAAGCCTGAGCAAATCCCATCAAGTCCCAGACCCGGGCTGCTGGGAGCTGTCCTCGGTGCTGATCTGAGCTCCTTGAACACTGTTTTCCATAATCATATGTCACTATACTGCCTGTGCATGTAGAGGGAAAGCTGGACTGGACTGTTAAAATTTATTTTATTTTATTTTTTAAAAAAGGCTTATTTCAAGGTGAAAAAAAGCAATTGCACGTACCGTTCTCCACAGCTTCTGCGTCTTCACCGTGACAGAAGTGGCGGTCACAATCAAATGCGAGATGGACACCATTATTCCCAGCACGACGGCCAGCAGCGTCCGCACGGGCAGGAGCGCGTAGGCGACGAAGGTGACCAGGATGAGCTGCCACATGCCCTGCTCCGGGGACGTCGGGGGCTCCAGCCCCATCGCGCCCAGCGAGAAGGGGCAGCAGAGGAACGAGAAGGTGAAGCCGAAGAGCAGCGTCAGGTTGACGATCTGCTGCAGCTGAGTCACTTGCAGGTACTTGACATTAGTTACGATGAAGAGGGACACGAAGATGACACAGTGCACCGGGTGGGACCCCTTGGAGATGGTGAGGCTGGGGCCGGACAGCAACTCCACCACGGCCAGCGTCGAGGACATGAAGATGAGCACGGCCAGGGCTTTGAGGGTGGAGGTCTGCTCCAGCTTCAGGTTGTAGTTCTGGAAGAGGGACTCGAGCTCCTTGCAGTCGAACTCGTCCTCGCACACGATGGTGGTCAGGGGGACGACCGGCGGACAGTGACTTCTCTTTCGCCTGGTTTTGACTTTCTGAAACGGTATTTCCTCCATGTCAGTGCCATTCATAAACTGAATACCTGCTCACGGGCTGAGGGGTCAAACGGAACACGCCGAGCACGGAGCGGGGGAGCCAGCTGGGGAGGTGGGTGGGAGGGGGAGGAGAAGGAGGAGGAGAGGGGGAGAAGAGGTGCACAAGCCCGGCTGGAGGAGGGGGGAGGCGAGAGCGTCCCAGATAGCCCGAGACCGGCCGGTGGCCACCAGACGCGCTCCCGCACTATCCACAGGTTGGAGCGTGTCGTTCCGAGGGATCAGCTGTCACAGGAACCTTCATGCTGCGGCTGTGTTTGCATGCGATCTGCAAGGAAAAGAAAAAAAATCTCTCTCTCTCTCTTTCTCTCTCTCTCTCTCTCTCTCTGTCTGTCTGTCTCTCTCTCCCTTTGAGGAGCAGCGCGCACGACGTCTGGTTCAGATGGTGATGGGAAAAGCTTCTTCTTCTTCTCTTCTCTTTTTTTTTTGTTGCGGGGCTCAGATAGGATCACGCCTGCGCATTATGAGGTGAAGATAAGACAGGTCTCAGCTACTCAACACACACAAACACACAAACACACACACACAGTCAAGACGATCACATCCATCACACGCGCGCGCGCGCGTCCTCTCCCCGCTCCACCTACACATGACATGTTTCCATCATTAAAGCGCCGCAATCTAATTTCTCACATGTTGATTCATTTATGCTCAGTGTCCCCTCCCTCTCCCCCCTCCTCCTCCCTCCCTCCTTCTTCACATGAAGAGAAATTAATAGACGCACTGTGTTTCGATGCTTTCGGACCGTGATTCATGAAAATCTCTCCCTGGCTTGGCAGCCGTGCTGGATCTGTGCCTGGCGCAGGACGCGCGGTATCATGCCTGCATACCACTCATCATATGATTTTGAGTGTTGCCACCCTCGCCACCAACCAGCCAGCAGCAGCCAGCAGCACCCTCTTGGCATTCAGGGGGTGGTGTCTCATTCATTACCAGGGCAAGATTAGTCATCCGTCACAGGCTGCCGCTGCCACGACCCGTCAGTGCCACGGAGGGGTGCAAGAAAGTGACACATGGATGCGAAAAAGTCCAGCACTCTGCAATGCTACCAGGACACCAACATGCCTCCCGTGTGTCCCCCCCCCCCACACACACACTGAATTAACCCAGCTATGGAGCGAGTGTGTGTAGTGTGACAGGTAAACAAAGAGGGGGAGGAACTGAGGATGAGACGTGGGAAACAGAAGCAGAGAAGTAAAGTGTTTGGCACCCTGCAAGTCAGGAGAAGAGATCAATCCACCAGTGGAGGGACAGAGAGTAAATAGGCATCAGATTTTAAAGGAGAGGTTCACCACTGAAAGAGATTTCAGTCAGTATCTGCTCATGCTCATGCCGATGGAAAGTCAGGTGAGGTTTTCCAAGTCCGCAAAACATTTCCGGGGATTCGCAGCAAACCAGCGTTGCGGTATGTACAGAAGTAGATGGGGACTTGTTTGAAAACGACTTAGAAAATGGCTTCATAAAGCTCATTGGGCATAAGCTGAGTTGCTGGAGGCCCCCTGTGACCCCGAATTGTTTTGAAAAGACGTTATTTTTTGCGCCCTCAGTGTGTCGTCGAGCTTGTGCTAACTATTTTAGCTTAGACGCTACGGTGAAGTTTCCGGCTTTTAAAAGGGACGTAAATGTTGTCTTTTTAAAAATTCAATTTGGGGTGTCGAGGCTTCCAATGACTCAGATTACACTGCAAGTAATTATGTTCTATTTTTTTCTGTTGTTTTTTTAATGTCTTAAAACAAGCCACCTGTCTGTCTCAGTTGTTTTACAGCGTGCCGTGATGCTGTTTTGCCGCGAAGCACCGGAAACCAAAACCTGTCGACTTTCCCTCAGCGTCAGGGTGAGTAGATAACGACTGAATTTTCATTTTGTGGTTGAACTGTTCCATGTTTTCTTGGGCTTGAGGGAAATTGGACAGTACCTTTTTTTTTTTTAAAAAAAAAATGGTTTTCTGACCAAACAATCAATCCAAAAGAAATCTTATAATCCAACTCGATTTAAACTCTTAAATCTTAATCAAACCTGACAAAACCCCCTCGCTGTCACACTGAATGATTCGTCAGGAAACGGCTCCTCTGTTGTGTCCACAGCTCTCCTCTGCCCGCCAGTCTCCCTCCTCTGTGCTATCTATCCCTGCTCCTCTGAGAGGAAGATATGGGACGCGGGATGTAGGACACATGGCTTTTTAGGCTGATATCCCGTCTTATCTTCAAGGTTTTCTACTCACCGGACTTTATTAGTGAACACGAAACGCTGCTGCGTGACTCCAGCCTGTCTGTCACCCTTTCAAAGGTGAAATGCAAATGAAACAAAACGTCATTGTCGAGTTTGATTAATCCAACATTGGGACGAGGGCGGAAAATCAAACAATATTTCAATATTCCACATGTGGCAGCTCCTAAATTGATCTCAATAATGAGCTCTGCTGTTTTGTTTTTGTATTTTTTTTGTTTTGTTTTTTTCAATTTTTTGCAACACATCGCACATTCCTTTGATGCAAATGTCAAACTGTGCATTCGACCAAAGATGGAAATCTGACATTCAGATTGCCATTTGTGTATCTACACATGCAGGTTTGGACTTTTGCACTTGATTGACAGCTGGTTTTCTTTGCATCCGCGTGAAGGCGTGCAGTATTTTCCAGGAGGAACCCTCTTGGCCTGTTTGTGGCCGGGAACATCAGGTGGGGACGCGAGGCGATGGGGGGGGGGGCGATGAGAACAGAAGGCGTCGTACGGTATAAAAGTGTTATTCCCTCCGCTTCAGGTGTAAGTGCACGGTCACACTCTGCCAGCCCTCATCTTCTGAGAACAAAGAGAGGTCTTATGGGAGTTCACACCACAAAGCTGCACTCCAAGGGCATCTAACAAGGAGACAGGCGCCTTCTCCCCGCCGCGTGCCTCTCTGCTTAAAATCATCTTCCACTTCCTCCTCCAATGTCTGTCTTTCTATTTCTGTCCTTTTTTTTTTTTTTTTTGCTCTTTCATCGCGGGGAGAGAAAAAAAACAACAACAACAAAAAACCTCCCAGACCCAAAGACATGAAATGACTGCGGCATCTGAAACGATGTAAAACAGCTGATTATGTGTCTGACATATTTACATTGCAAAAATCGTTATTTGAATATCAGCTCGATGAATCGCAATTAAAATCTCCTCCGCCACATGTCAGTTGTGTTGCTTATTGCCAAAAGCACATAAAAAGGTCTGAGTGAATGTTTCATGTCGGGGCCCTTTGGTCACGTCTCGAATGTGTCCTGAAAAAACGTCTCTTTCCCCTGCAAAAATAAGATTCAGTATTTACCAGCCCAGTCCCCGGGATAAAAAGTTGGTTGTTTACGTTTCTGCAAAACACAAGTGTGAAATTACTGCAAATTTTTTGAGGAGCGCTCAAGACATTTCTGGCCATGTTTGTAGCAGCAAAAACCCAATATGTTGATGGAAAATCAGGACATTTCCCTGTGTTTGTGGCGACAAAAACGTGATATTTTGACGTGAAGCTGAGACCTTTCCAGCCACGTCTGTGGCAACAAAAACCAAGACAAGAAGTGTCATGACTAACAGCTAACTCATGTTAGTAGCAAAAAACAGGTGTCAACCCAAAACACCATGTTTTACTTACCCTAACAAGTGACCTGTGTGCTAAGCTCAGCCAGTTGGTAAGAACAGCTGTAACACAGGATTATCTTGAAAAATGAACCCACAGAAGTTACATCAAGACATGTGAAGCTTCAACAACCTGTGCTTTTCAGTGATGTACATCTATTCAGGCAACAGGGTGTAAATATACGGCATTTTTTCTCTAACAATTAGGATGTTTCTTGGAAACATACAGCTCTAATATCATTGTTTTTTTCCAGGAGGGAAAAAAGCACAGTAGGATATGAATGAAGACGAGCAGAGCGTATGAAAAAAAGGAGCGCTGCCGCCTCCGTCTAAACAGCGCTTCACACTCGCTGTCATCAAGTGATCATCAGTAATGATAGCTCAGCAGCCGGCAAGTCCCACCCGTGTCCAGATGTGGTAGGAGCATTGCTGGTCTTATAATCACAGACACATTGGCTCAACACCAGCAAATGAAACAGCCAAGCCAGACCCAAGAGGCGCTCCCGATGCATGTTGTGAATTAGCTGATGTCAGCTGTAATTAAAATGTGCTAAGAAAAAGGAAAGGAGAAAAAAACACCTTTTTCTCACATTTGTCAGGCAGGTGTGCTGCTCCTGGCTGCCATATATGAGCAGGATGCGAAAACTGCAGAAGATGTGAGGATACGAGCTTTGAATGCATTATATTTTGTTACATTACCTCTATAATATGGTGATCAATCTTTTTTTTTCTTTTCCTTTACTTATGAAAAAAGAATAGAAAGTATAAATCAAATATGGCCACGAGTCAGCTATTTTTCACTTGAACTTAAAAGAAATGAGTCCAAATCGCAGCCTTGAGCGGGAAAACCTGCGCAACTCCATTTGTCAAAGCTGAAAACATAATACACACATAATTACCAAATCAAAACTGGACTCGGGGAAAAAAATCCACAAGCTTATCCTTCATTCAGCAGAGAATGATTTGTCCCCCTCTGCAAAACACATCCACAGTCACAACACATGAATGCAGAAGCTATGTTACTCCATATGATTGGAACATAAGTCATGTGCTGATGCACTTGTCAGTTCAGCGACAACAAGGTCATTGAAAAAGGTTTGCACTGTATTTCATAGAGCCCACAAGACCGAATCTAACGCAGTTTAGCTGCTTGACATATGACTGTAGCTGTTTGTTGTCCATAGAAAGGAACACGGGTGTCCACAACAACCGGACATGTGCAACATCCGTGTCACCGGCATCGCTGTTTCCTGAATCAGAAATGCTGTAGAAGTACAAATATTTATGAAACGCAATAAATAAAAAATAATGTTTTTCACTCTTCGGTCAAAAAATGCACTCATCCCAACCAGTTCAATTTTGGGATACTATATGAAATTAGGGAATACTTCTGATCATAGATGCATCCTTCCCTCCAGAAATACGTCTGAGTGGTTAAATAGGGGTCTATGCCTAAAGTTCTGTCACATACGTAGTGTTAAGAAGTTAATATGTAATGCATGTTCTGAGTTGAAGTTACATAAGTAATGTGGTTATTTAAGACCAAACTGTGATGTTTTCCTAAACCTAACCAAATAGTTTATACCTAAACCCAACCAAGTACTTGAGTGTCTAAACCTCACCAAACACTGAGTGTACAACCAAAGTTCCGTTGTTAAGGAACGGGGATGTGTTGGGATTTTGTTGCCACAGAGTCAGCTGCAAAATGTTCCCACTGTCCCTGAGAATACCCAGTTTTGTCGGCTGAAACAGGAGGCGAATGGAGGCTGCAGACTGGTTTCTAACAGTGGTGTGTCACATAGCTGTCACAACGTCACTGTCGCTTCATGGTTCGTTGATATGAGTAACGCCAACACTTCATTCTGGTGACTGGGCTGGACTATGAGTAGGGTAAATCAAACTAAATATTTAAAACTAGCCTCGCTAAAAGTCGATATTTGGGGTCAAAGGTCACCATCCGGCATTTTTACAACTTCAGCAAGAGTTTAATCTGGAACTGGAGCATTATTTCTCACTTTGAAAAAAAAGGATTGATAACAACTTTTTCCAGAGTAAAGTGACACCGACCAGCGTTTCACATCTTGACTTACGAGGGAAATTAAAAAAAAAAAAAATCAAACCCGGTTTGTGTAAAGTCCTGCTGCTGTCACCTTCCATCCCCCTAAACAGTATACATGATTATCATCCCGTTTTTCTCGCATGACAGCTTGCTGATTGCAACCTTTTGCTTATCAACCTACACATCTCCATCTCCTCCATTACAGACAACACCCTCCTAATCTTCCACTCACATCAGCATTGCTAATAAGCCCGACAGCGAGAGCACACTGTTTATGGACACATTTTACTCAACTGCAGACTGACTGTGATGGAAAATCGTGCAAAGACAGTGACATTCACAGGATTTTCCTTTCTTTTCTTTTTTTTTTTTGCGTGTTTGTGTGTGTTTCTTCCAACTTCATAAAGTGTGGGTCACTGTTTGGATGCTTTCTGCCCGAAGACTCCATCGCGTGATGCAGACAGATCTGGGGCCACGCTATTTTAAAGTCTTGTGCTGCAGACCTGAATTCAAAAGGAGCGCACTGCTACTGCAAGTTAGACGCTCCGACAACTCTTAACACTGGGGAAAATGAAGAAAGCAAGGTCACCGGCCTGTTTATAATGACAAGACGCAACGACTGTGCCTGTTTCGCATGTGTGTCTGCGCGCAAGCTTATAATGGATCAATAGCCATCAGGTGCATGAGATTCGAGTGCGGCACCCTCCCATTGTGAAATCCTCTTAAAGCTCCTGATAGTTCAAGTAATCTGGGAGAGGCGACGTGTGAGTGCCTTTGTGTGTTTGCGTCCAGTCCATGTGCCGTGTCCCCGCCCACCGAGGCTGTCGCTCCAGAGTATCACGTGCTCGAAGTGCTTGCTGTGCAGCGCATGAGGCAGGTGAGGGAGACGGAAATAGAGACAGACAGACAGACAGACAGACAGACAGAGACAGAGAGATAGACATTACAGTGCTACCGTAGGCACTGTAATCAGCTCTGCCACAACTTTAAACCTCGCCCTGAAGAAAAGAAGAGCACTAAGTAGCATCAAATTATGATTTAAAAGGACATTTTAGGTTCAGGGTGAGAATTTATTACAACTAATAATGGGCTGTAATTATAGACATATAGATCAAATATCCATAATGGATCAAAAGCCTGTGTGTAATTCGTCACTTGTAGAATCCATAAATGAGTACTGACTCTAAAGCGCCCCCTTAGTTTTAGCATCTTTCAGCTTATTGTTCTGGTTTTCTGGTCTTTGGTTGAGTCTCATCGCTCTCACCAGAATCGTTTTCAGCTTCAACAGGCAGCTGCTTTTGGTGAGAAAGGTCTGTTAGAGCAGCACGACCACATACCTACACAACTGAATAGAGTCACGTAATCTGTTTGTAGTCCTAAAAAAAAACAAAAAAAAAACAGGGAATTAGTTAGCATTTTTGCACATCCAGCTCACTAGTCTAGTTTTTAAACACGGCTGTTTGCAGGATGTACAAGGTGATGAGGTAATGTATTTATTTGTGGCTATGTTAGATTAATACTGTAATATGATGATGGTGCACCAAAGGAGACCACGTGGCAGCTTCTGTCCTCCAGCGGTGAGACCCTTTAATTCATTCACAGCACTCCACCATGAAAAACAGGTTTAATTTCATGACTTATGGTGTTGTTGATAAGTTGGAGTCTGACGAGGTGGCGGGCATTTATGATGTATGTCATATGAAGGCATCAATATTAAACCGAGGCTGCTTGTCCTTCACACTAATATTCAATCAAAATCATTGAACTTTGGCAAAATGTAAATAGAGATGATCAAAAAATGAATTGGGTGTAAAGCCCCCTTTCAAAAGAATCCATAATCCTCTTGGACAGCTGGAAGCAACCCGCCTGCACAGAAAATACTGTATTGCTTCCGAAATAGTGCATCTCACAGCAAAGTCCATTTAACGTTGCAGCGAAATGAGAACGAGAAAGAGAGCCGGCGGCAGAGATGTGAGAGCAGAGATAGCCGGGCATCCTGACGGTTAAGAGACACCTATACAGCGAATACTGAGCAGGTCAGATGAGGTCAGTTAAAGAGTACCGATCTAAGACACAGGAAATAAAACAGAGCCGGCCTGAGCGGAGGCATAACGGATGAGACTCAACAACACTTGGGAAGGACTGATGTCGAGCAGGGACTGGATATTGAATTTTAAAGACACAAACAAGATTCGACGGGCAGGAGGAGGAGGAGATGCCTCTGTGCTGCTGTTCTCCTCCTATAGGAGGAAAATACTTCTCTGGGCCGAGGCAGGGCCGCTGATCAATAACCAGGAGAAAGTGGCCACTAGCCTTGATACTAATTAGTGCAGGGTTAGAGCAGATTAGCCGGCACCTGAGCCCCTATCTCAGCCTTTTTTTTCTCGAAACAACAGCTCCCTCCCAGCGAGGCTACCTGGAAACACGGGCATCAGCATAATTCAGGGATAACGTGGGTGGGGGGTAGACACCTCAGTCAGTCTGTGAAATCGGTGGGAAGGTTGAGCTTTCGTCACGCCAAAGCAACGAAAATGACGTTTCAGGGTGGGGGGCATGTGGGGCTTTTGTAAAGAGGGGTGTGGGGCTCGGTGATTAGTGCCAGGGCTGGTTTTAAATAATGATGGTTCTCATGGTAACAGAGGGATTAACGGTACAGCTTTGTTATCACGGCCAAGTCGGTGAACAACACACAGAGTTCAGA